>NW_027186340.1:55483-77942 GCF_028583685.1 Petaurus breviceps papuanus
AGGAAGGAAGGAAGGAAGGAAGGAAGGAAGGAAGGAAGGAAGGAAGGAAGGAAGGAAGGAAGGAAGGAAGGAAGGAAGGAAGGAAGGAAGGAAAGAAGTAGAGAGGGGAGGGAGGGAAGGAGATAGGGGAGGAGGGAAGGAAGGAAGGAAAGAAAGAGTCCCTGTCCATGAGAGGTTTACATTTGAATGAAGGAGACAACATATATACAAGGTAATAAATTATAGAAACATAGCAAGTAGAAGTTAACCTTAGAGGAGCAGACTCTAGCAGCTGAAGGAAACCAAGAAAGGCCTCCTGCAGTGGAGCAGTGATAATTGTCAAATCTTCGTCTCTGGCCCCAATCTCTCCTCTGATGGTTTGTCCTTTATTTTCAGTGGCTCAATTGATTCCTCAATATAGATGCTCTCTTAGAATTTCAAAATCAATATGTTTTAAAATGAACTCATCATCTTTTGCCCAAAACTGCTGCTCTTCCCTACTTCCCAATTTCTGTCTGTGGTGTCACTAATATAACAGTAATCTCCTTGTCAGTAGGAATTGTTTCATTTATTTTATTTGCATCCCAAGACTCTAACACAGTGCCTGGAACACATTAGGCACTTAGCTTATTAGCCAACTGATTAATTAATCCACACTGAAAAATTCAGTCCTCTTTTATTCTTCTCTATGACTTAACCCCTATGTTTAATAAGTTTCCAAATCTTGTCAACCAACTCCTTTTCTACAGTCATATTGGGTCCACCCTAATGCAAGCCTCCATCATCTTACATGCACTATTGTAATAGCCCCTAACTAATCTTCCTTCCCCTGTTCTCTCTTTCTTCAAATCCATCTTTCACACAGTAACCAAAATAATGTTCAGTAGAACTAATTAGATAAAATTAGAATCAAAGTCATACAAAAGACTAGTGTTTGATAATTCCAATACACAAAATATTGGAGAAGGGATTCAATATTCAATAAAAAGCTATTGGAAAAATTAAATGCAATTAAGTGAAAATTGGAATAGATAAAAATCCATTCCACACAAATGGATTAATATTCTAAGTATTTCTAAATACTGGAGAAAAAAAAAGAAGAGAAAATACTGAGTTTCCAGTAAAGCAAAAGCTATGAGAATAGATAGGCAGTCATTTGATCCTCTGGAGTAGACTTTTTAGAAATTAATTCCAGGAGAAGTAGAGCCAAGATAGTGGAGTAGAAAAAGCAATACAGTCCAGCACTTCCAACATTCCTTTCCAAACAACTTTAAAACAATTCCTCAAATTGAATTCTGGAGCAGCACAGTCATCCAAAGGTAAGGGTGAATTTTTTTTTCCAACCCAAGACAATTCAGGAGGTCAGAAGGAGAAGTGTGAGGCATTGAAGTGGAAGTTGTTCTGGAGCACAAATGATGGCCCCACCAGCTGTAGGTCTTGAAGGTCTCAATGACAGTAGCTACAGCTGCAGCAGCTTTGGCAGTTCTCAAACCAGAGACAGTAAGGAGAGTGGGAAACTGGTCAGAAAGAAATTATAGTGCTATGCTAGCACTGAGCATAAGACTGGATGCTGTTGGGCAACTTCATCGATACACAGTTCTGGGCCATAGTCCTAGGGCAGAGAGGAGAACTAGCAAAAGGAAGCAAAGGCCTTTGCTGAGTAAAGACCCGAGCAGGGACCAGGAGAGCAGTGACCCACACCTCTCCGTGGATGACATTACCTTGGAAGCCCTGAAAACTCACAAACTAGCTCTGAAAAGAGCATGGTGAAAGAGCCTAAAGCTTGAGACAGTGACGTCTCCCAGGTGAGCAGAGCCCAACTTTAACGGAAAGTTAAAAGTCAGAAATAGGCTGCAAAAATGAGCAAATAACAGCAGCCACAAAGAGCCTGACCATAAAAGCTACTATGGTGACAGGAAAGATCAATACACAAAGGAAGAAGAAGACAATGATATGAAAACAGTTACAAGAAAAAGGTCAAAGAAAAATAAATTGAACAAAAGCCAAAAAAAATTCGTGGAAGAGCAAAGATATGCTTTTAATAATCAATTAAGAATGGTGGAGGTCATTCCCCAATTGATAAATGGTCAAAGGATATGAACAGGCAGTTTTCAGAGAAAGAAATTAAAGTTATCTATAAGCACATGAAGAAATGCTCTAATTCACTATTGATTAGAGAAATGCAAATCAAAACAACTCTGAAATACCACATCTCACCAGTCAGATTTGCTAAGATGACAAAACAGGAAAATGACAAATGCTGGAGAGGATGTGGGCAAACTGGAACACTAATGCATTGTGGAGTTGTGAACTGATCCAGCCTTTCTGGAGAGCAATCTGGAATTATGCCCAAAGGGATATAAATACTTTCATACCCTTTGATCCAGCAATACCACTCCTAGGGTTATATCCCAAAGAGATCATAGAAATGGGAGAAAGACCCATATGTACAAAAATGTTTATAGCAGCTCTTTTTGTTGTGGCAAAGAATTGGAAATTAAGGGGGTGCCCATCAATTGGGGAATGGCTGAACAAGTTGTGGTATATACATGTTATGGAATACTATTGCGCTATAAGAAACAGGGAGCAGGCAGTCTTCATATTTACCTGGAGAGGCTTAAAAGAACTGATGCTGAGTGAGAAGAGTAGAACCAGGAGAAATTTGTACACAATTACAGACACGACGTATGTGTGATGACCAACTTTGATAGACTGGACTCTTCTCAACAATGCAGGGATATAAGTCAATCCCAAAAGACGCATGATGGAGAGAAAAACGTGCATCCAGAGAAAGAACTAGAAAGAACTAAATTTATATCCAGGTGGAAGCAAAATACCTGACCTTTTCTGTTCTCTTATTTGATTTTATGTCCTCTTTACCATTTTTCATTCCAGCTGGTACAATCCATCCTTATAACCTGACCATTGTATAATGTGAAAGTATTTACAGATCCTATACTTGATAATAAGCCGCCATGGGGGGGGAGGAGAGGGAGGGGGACAAAATGTGAAATTCAAGGAATTGTGGAATTGAATCCTGTAAACTAAAAGGAAACAAACAAATTAATAAATTAAAGAATTAAAAAAAAGAATGGCGGAGGAAAAATTAGGAAAAGAAATGAGAGCAATGCAAGAAAATTATGAAAAGAGAACTGACAGCTTGGTAAAAGAGGTAAAAAAAATACGAAGAAAATACCTTTTAAAAAATTGGCCAAATACTAAAAGAGTAGGAAATTTTGCTGAAGAAAAGAAATCTTTAAAAAGTAGAATTGGCCAAATAGTAAAAGAGGCACAAAACATTACTGTTGGAAATAACTCCTTTAAAGGCAAAATAGTCCGATGGAAAAAGAGATAAAAGAGCTCAATGAAGAAAATAATTTCTTTTTATTTTTAAAGCAATTGGGGTTAAGTAACTTGCTCAAGGTTACACAGCCAGTTATTTCTGGGTGTGGTGCTAAGTATCTGAGCCCGGATTCAGTCCCCAGGTCATCCCGACACTGGGGCCGGTGCTCTTACTCGCTGAGCCACCTGGCCACCCCTAAGCAGTTGGGGTTAAGTAACTTGCTCAAGGTTACATGGCCAGGTGTTTCTGAGTGGGTAATAAGTGTCTGAGCCCGGATTCGATCCCCAGGTCATCCTGATACTGGGGCCAGTGCTCTTACTCACTGTGCTACCTGGCCGCCCAAAAACAATTTCTTAAAAATTAGAATTGAGCAAGTGCATTTCATGACACATAAAGCTGTCAAATTGTCCATACCTTTGACCATGCTATAATAATTACTTGCTCCATACCCCAAAGAAATCAAAGAAAGAGGAAAGAGGTCTGCATCTATAAACATATTTATTTATAGTAGCTCTTTTAATGGTAGCCAAAAATTGGGAATTAAGGGAGTATCCTCCTCTTGGAGAATGGCTAAACCAATTGTTACATGTGAACAAGATATGATATTGTGTCATAAGAAATGATGAAATGGTCAATGTTAGAGCAAAATGGAAATACCTTTACGAAATGATGTAGGCCCACCCAACTGAGCAGAACTAGAACAATTTATACAACAATAATAATATTATAGAGGAAAACAACTTTGAAAGAATTTAGAACTCTGATCAAAATAATGATAAACCAGGAATCCAAAAGACTGAACATGAAACATGCTACATACCTTTTGACAGAGAAGTGATGAACTTAAAAATACAGAAAGAGACATTCTGTTTTTAGTTAAGGCTAATATGGGAATTTGTTTTGCTGGGACAGATTCATATAGAAAATACTTACTACATGAAAAATAAAAGCAACAAACTAAAAGAAGAATAAATTAACTGAGGAACCATATGAACTTTATAACTATAAGTCAAAATGATGCCTGTGACATAAATACTAACCTTGGGGGTTAGGAAGTCCAGGATAAAAAACAGCTATAATTCTGAAGGCAGTAGTTAACTGCCTTATAACAGAGTCAACATCTCTGTTAGAAAGAGCTTGGTGTTTAGGACAAGAATTATCATTCCATGGAAGAAATGTTCATTCCAGCCTAAACTCAGAGAAATAGACTGCATTATAGAATAAAAGCTTCTAAGGGACTTACCCCTTCTCCCTTCCCCCACTCCTACCCCATCCCAATCAAATTATTTACTTTTGAGAAAATTAAGGGTTTTAGCCAAAAAAAAAAATTAAGCTTCTGGATTTACAATTTAAAGATCAGATGGTAGAACTATTCCTTTTAAATGAAAATGGTAGTCCCTCTCCTGAAAACTTCATCAGTTGTCAGAAATTTTAACTCCATAGCTTTCTACACAGGCTATGCTTGACAGCAACCAGTAGTGACCATGGGGCTAGCAGAGCAAAATCAAGTAGGGGCCTCTGAAGACCAAGTGAAAGTTATGCCTGTCGAAGGCATAATCCTGCACTCCTGCCTATCTCACTGTGCCCCTCCTCAATCTATTGCCATCTCCAAGATGAATATTTGACCTTTTCACCATCACTCACATATGCCCCCTTCTCTCCTCTGACTCTGTAGGCCCTCATTACCTCACACCCGGATTATTGCAATAGACTGCTGGTGGGTCTGCCTGCCTCAGGTCTCTCCCATCCATGCATCTTCCATTCAGACCCCAAAGTAACTTTCCAAAAAGGTAGGTTGGACAATGTCACCTACTTCTACTCAAAAAAATTAGGTGGTTCTCTATCATCACCAGCATCAAATGCAAAATTTTCTGCTTGGCAGTCAAAATCCTTCGTAACACAGCCCCCTCCTACCTTTCCAGGCTTCTCAAACCTTACTGTCTACCCCGTAATCTTCTATGTAGCAACGCTGGCCTCCTAAGCTGTTCTGCAAATGTGACACTCCATCTTAGCTCTGGGCATTTTCTCTGGTTTTCCCACATTCCTGAAACACTTTCCTCCTCCATTCCAACTATTAGCCTTCCTGGCTTCCTTTAAGTACCAATTAAAATCCCATTTTTACTGGAAACCTTCCCCAGCCCTTCTTAATTCTAATGCCTTCCTACTGTTATTTCCTATTTATCCTGTATATAGGTTGCTTTTGTATATATTTACTTGAGTATCACTTTCCCTATTAGATTCTAAGCCCCTTAATGTTGGGATTGTCTTTTGCCCTTTTTTTGGTGGGGAGTGGTATCTTTAGTACTTTTCATGGTACCTAGCACATAGTAGGTACTTAATAAATTGATTGATTGATTGAGTTGAGACTGCATGTCAAAAAAGAGCAGCAAGAAGTAGACCCAGCAGGAGGTGTTATAGGGATATTATGAGAAGACTTCAGGTAGCCTACAATGACAGGGCTGTGAGTTTTTCCTCCATGCATGTGCCTTGGGCACATGTGCACCCTATGTGTTTGTCCCTCCATGAATGTTCTATTTATATTATTTTTATTGATTGTGTGCATTTGTAAGAAAATGTGTTCAACTTTTATAGGGGAAATATTTTATTGCTACTTTCCTTGCTCAACAACTTCATTAAATGCCTTTGCTGTTAGCTAATTGCATTCATTCTGACTAGCAAACGTAAACACACTGGTGAAGGCTTGTGAGCTACTGTTTTGAGTGGATATAGATACACAAAATACCTTGAACCTGGATAATTGTGTCTGCAGGATCCACTATAAAACTAAGAAAGTGTTTCCAAGTGACAGATTTCATTTGATCCTAATGAGGGAAAGAGATGTGAGTAAACATATCTTCATTTTGCAGTAGAAAAAATAAGACTTAGAGGGATGAAATGACTTGCCATAAATTACAAAGCTACCAAATAGTAGATTTAAACCCAGGTCTCTTGAATCCTCTCATATCTCTCAAACCTAAATATACCACTCTTTACATTGCACAATGGGAATGGAGAAAACCTGTTTTTAATTTGTAGAGTAGAAGTATTTCATTATAATTGCTATTATTATTACTACAATTATTATTGATTATTATCACATATTGCTAATCACTAGCATTTGCACAGAGCTTTAAGTTTGATGAAAAGCTTTATAGAATTTCTCTTGTTTGATTTCATTCATAGAACTTTGCTGATACAGGATTATTGTGCATTATCATAACACAGGAAGGACATTGACAAACTATAGAATCACCTAAGAACTACAACCTGTGGGTGGCTAGGTGGCGCAGTGAATAGAGCACCAGCCCTAGAGTCAGGAGGACCTGAGTTCAAATCCGGACTCAGACACTTGACACACTTACTAGCTGTGTGACTTTGGGCAAGTCACTTAACCCCAGTTGCTCTCCAAAAAGAAAAAAAAAGAACTAAAACCAGCACTGTGAAGGACTTTAAGATTCTGCCATATAAGGATTTTTTTTTAAGCTTATCCTGGAGAAGATTAAGGAATGCAATGCATGTTAATTATATTCAAGTATTTGAAAGATTGTCAGTGGAAAAATAATTAGATTTGTTCCACTTGAACCCAGAAGACAGAATTACTAGCAACTGGTGGTTGCAAATAGGCAAATTTAGGCTTTATATAAACCTTACCGACAGTTAGAGTATGAAAAGGTGGAATAGACTGTCTTGAGAGTCAGTGACCTCTCCCTCACTGATGGTCTTTGAAAAAAAGGCTGATCACTTGTTCAGTATGTTGTAGGGATTCTTGAGGTATGAGACAGATTGAAGTCCTTCCAGCTTTGATTTTGTGAGACTGTAAGATGATATACTTACCACAATTGTGGGGGAAAGACATTTTTTTTTTGTCTTTTCCCCAAACAAGAATTTACAAGGACTCAAAATAGGTTCAACATACTGCCCCCTCATCTCTGATGCTGAAATACTTTTCTTCCTTCAAAACCTAGGTCAGGTGCTATATCCTTCATGAAACCTTTCCTAGGTCCGTGACCTCAACTTCCTTATATTTCCTTACAGTTTTTGTTTCCCCTTATGTGATAACATTTTGTCTAGATGTCTAATTTTGTCCAATGAATTTAGTCTTGTATCTTATTTATTTGTGTATCTGTTCAGTCTCCCATCAGACCCTAAGTTCTGTGAGAGCAAAGACTATCCCACTCTTCATCTTAATACTCTCAAAAATCTAGCCAGTATCTACCGTGTAATTAGAACTTAATAAATGTTTAATGGATCGTTAAAACATATCAAATGACAATTAAAATTTAAAAGATCAGATGAATGAGAAAGAAGTGACTACTAAAGTAGACATAAAATCAGGGTTAAACTGAACAATGATGGATAAAAGTTAAAGATTTGCAGTCATTATAGCTAGTATTTACATTGTTCTGTAGTGGTATGTAGTAGGTGTGCCAAGTATTTTGTATAAGTGATCTCATTGGATTCTCTTTGCTGCCTGGCAACTCCAGGAGAAATACCAGGAGCAGAACAGAGGTCTATACCCAATGTTTGTATATCTGACCAAGGCCTTTGATACTCTCATTTGTCAGGGCTTATGAAAAATTATGTCAAAATTTGTTTGCCCAGAGAAGTTCATCAGCATTGTATGTCAATTTCACAATGGCATGCTTGCCCGAGTTCTGGATAATAGACAATGCTCTCATGCCTTCCCAGTCACCAATGGAGTGAAACAAGGCTATGAGCTTGCTCCCATGCTTTTTAGCATGATGTTTTCAGCCATGTTATCAAATGCTTCCAGTGATGATGAAGTCGGCATCAAGGTCAGCTACTGCACTGATGGTAAATTCTTCAATTTGAAAAGGCCACAAGCCAAGACCAAAGTGGAGGGAGTGTTGTTGCATGATTTTCTATTTGCAAATTATTGTGCACTCAATGCAGCCTCTGAAGATGAAATGCAACAGAGTGTTGATCAGTTTTCTGCTGCTTATGCTAATTTTGGTCTAACAATTAACACCAAGAAAACACAAGTGCTCCATCAGCCACCACCACACCATCCATACGTAGAACCATTGGTTACAGCAAATTAAGAAGTTTTGAATGCTGTGGTTAAGCTTGCTTACCTTGGTAGTGTACTTTCCAGGAATGTACACTTTGATGAGGTTGACACATACATTGCCAGAGCTAGCTCAGTGTTTAGGAGGCTCTGAAGGAAAGCATGGGAGAGAAGAGATGTTAGATGGACTACAAAACTGAAGGTCTACAGAGCCGTTGTGCTGACCTCATTGTAAGCCTGTGAAACCCGGGCAGTCTACCAGTGCCATGCCAAGAAACTGAATTGCTTCCATTTGAATAGTCTTGGGAAGATCCTAAAGATTACCAGGCAGGATAAGGTACCAGACACTGAGGTCCTTACTTGAACTAAACTGCCAAGCATTCAAACTCTACTTCAGAGAGCACAACTCCAATGGACTGGCCACATTGTTTGAATGCAAAGCGTAGGCTTGCCAAAAAGACTATTATAAGGAGAACTCACACGGTGTAAGCTTTCACATGGTGGTCAGAAGAAGGGATCCAAGATTACTCTTAAAGTCTCTCTCAAGAACTTTGGAACTGATTGTATGGCATGAGAGACACTGACACAGGACCATTCAGCATGGTGTGCCCACATCAGAAAAGGTGCTGTGCTCTATGAGCAAAGCAGAATTGAAATAGTTCAAAAGAAACACAGGATATGCAAATGTAGAGTATCCACCCCAAATGTTCATGCAGACTATTTGTGCCTGACCTGTGGTAGAGCATTCCGAGGTCATGTTGCTCTGAGCAGTCACAATCGGACACGTTGAAACTTGATTTTAGCATAGTGATGTCATTTTTGGTCATCTTCAAGAATGAAGGTCAACAAACTTTATTATTATCTCCATTTTACAGATCATTTAATCAATAGTCAATCAATAAACATTTCTGAAATGCCTACTACATATGAGGAGGAAGAGCATTCCAGGTATGAAGGACAGCAAGTGAAAATACCTGGAGTCAGGAGATGGAGATAAGAAAACTGAAGCTGAAAAAGGTCAATTTTATTGTGTTTTTGTTTTTAAATATTTGCTCCTTCAAATGTTCTATCCTGTCTCTAATGTTAATGTTTAAATATTTGAATAAATAGATCTCCCCCACTCTGACCCTCTCTCTCTCCCCACTTCCCTCCTTCTCTCCCTCCCTTTCTCCTTCCCTCCCTCCCTGTATCAAGAGAAGATAGAAAGAGAAATGGAGTAGGAAAATGTACTTATCTCTCTTTCTTGACCACATCGATGGGAACCTGATCATTTAAACCACAAGGCTATAACTTGGCCTGTTGTGAAGATCAAATGCATGTTATGTCAAGCTCCCTAAACACCTTAAAAGCTATAGAAATGGGAGCTTTAATTACTTATTATAATGAAGGCAATGCTACCCCCTTTGTGGCACCTTGTTCTAATTATAGAAAAAAATCAAAAAAGAGAAATAATCACTTTATCCAGAACTGAACTTGAAAACCTCCATCTTCAAGGATGATGGCAAACATCAGAGATCCATGTTATTTGGTATCCAATTGCCCAATTATTTCAGAGGAGACAGAGAGAGAGAGAGAGAGAGAGAGAGAGAGAGAGAGAGAGAGAGAGAATATATGTGTCTGTGTGCACTCATGCACCTGTGTGCTCATATGTGCAAATCACAGCATATTTATATGGCTCAAGGGAAAAGCACAGGAACTCAGATTAGATCCAACTTGATAAAAAGCAATAAAAATATAATTCAGCAAAATACTTGGTTATACACAGCTCTGTAGTCTTTATGTGATGGTACTTATATCTGTGAGATGTAAGTACCATCGTATAAGTCACATGGTGACTCTCCTTCAAAAAAAATATGCTATGCATTAATTTTCATGTACTCCTAGCTTTAACCTCAGAATGAAATGACTACCCAAAATAATTAGAGCTGAAAGGCATGGGATTGGCCGGGGAGTAATCATATTGGAATCATGGCTGAGGCTCAGAGATATTAAGCTAAATTTGCATTTTTAAGCAAATCAAAAGACTACCTTCCTATTGTTAAAAAGCAGGATTGTTTTTAAGAGAGATGATGTGATCGTTTCACATTTGGGTACCACAGACTGGACTAAGTTTTTTTTTTTCCTAAAAAGCCTTTCCAGCTCCAAAAGTCTATAATTCCATAGGAAAAAATTCTCTGTCAGTGTAATACGTATCTTCTCCCATCCCCTCATCCCCAAGTAGCATGGCATGCAAATTTGTTCTATGACCTTGGTTGAGTATCCTAAATTTTCTGAGACTTAGCTTTCCTCATTCTTCAAATGGGAATAATAATCTTAAGTTTACAGGAATGTTGTAAGGGTAAAAAAAAAATTCATACCTAGGATTCTCAGTCCTCCCCCATCCTTAGAAAGCTTTCACACTTGCTCCTTGACCATTCTTCTTTCACTCCTTTCCCATACTTAATCCATTAATGAGTCCTACCAGTTCTACATCCATAACCTTTCTCTCCATTTGTACACTCCCCACTCTAGTTAATGCCCTAATAGCCTTTTGCCTAGACTATCCCAACAGCTTCCTGATTGAGTTCCCTTTTTCTAGTTCTCCTTCTCCAATTCATCTGCTACACAATTGCCCAAATAATTATCCCAAAACTCAAGTCTGGTTCTGTCATTCCCCTGCTCAAGAATATGCAATGGCTTTTTATTGTCTCTAGGACAAAATACAAATTCCTCAGCTTAAGGTCCTTTTCCATCTAGCTCTAGCTTGCCTTTCCAGACTTATTTCATGGTATTCATTTTCATACAATCTCTTTTCCAGACAAATTGACTGATACACTATTCCCAAACCTTGACATTTATTTAAGAGAAATAATCAGCAATCATTTCCCATTTTGGGGGCATATTAAAGGCAGACATCTAGGTGGCCAGGCCTGGAGTCAGGAAGACTTATCTTCCTGAGTTCAAATCTGGCCTCAGACATTTACTAGCTGTGTGACTCTAAGCAAATCACAAATGTTAGAAGTACATCTTAGACTCAGGTCTTTCTGAAGACAAGGTCAACTGTGAATCTACTGTGACATCCTTTCTCTCATGTCTTACACATAGTAAACAGTTATAAAAATTGATAGATTGGGCTGAATTTGAGACACAAAACCAACATACATGAAACAATTTAAAAAACTGACCTTTTAAACTAAAATTCAATTATTAATAGCAAGGAAAGATCTTTGGGGGCTTGAACAATCAGGGAAGGTTTCTGAATCAAATAAGACTATGAAGAATACATATCATTTAAGTAGGTCACAGGTATTCCAGGAGGTGTCAAAGCATGAGGAAAGAAAGATACAGAAAAATATCTGGGGTAGGATAATCAAACCATCCTGACTAGAATAGTGGAAGATATGGTGGGATATGCAAAGTGGGGCATTGTTATGTTAGGTATTAGATATTAAAGGCCAAACAGAGAAGTTTGTAGTTGATGAAAAAGGCAAAATGGAGCCTTTATGAGCAAAGAAGTTATATATTTAAGAAAAATTGAAATAGTATGAAATTTGGAGGGGAAAGAGATTATAATCTGGAGTCTAGTAGTTATGAACTGGGCTGATAATAGTATACGTGAAGAAGAAATAAATCTGAAAAATTCTGTAGAAGGAACCTATAGGAATGTGAGGCAGATTGATTATGGGGAAAGACAAAGAGGGAAGAGTTTTAAATGGAGCCAAAAATTTTAGCCTGAAAATTAGAAGAATGGTAATTAATATAAAGGAGGAAGCTGAGAAAGGTAATAAGATGGTGTAGCAGAGTGGATTTGAGGGTATGGGGGCAAGCAAGGATTATGATTAGGTCAGTTTACAGTTTTTGATTGAGAAATGTTTGGATAACAACAGGAGCAAGAAAAAAGTGATGATGATGGTAATGATGATGACAGTTGGCATTTATATTGCAAGGGAGTTTGACGAGTATATTCACATAAGGAAGATTAAGTAAATAAAGAATATTTTTTTGCCCAGTTTCAGCTTTCAGATATTCTGTAAAGTTTGTCTGTCAGTTTGTATAACTATGTAACTCACCTCAAATCTGGACTATTGCAATAGCATACTGGTGGGTTTGCCTGCCTCAAGTCTCTCCACACTCCAATCCCTCCTCCATTCAGCCACCAAAGTGACTTTCCTAAAGTGTAGGTCAGACCATATCAACCACACACACACACACACACACACACACACACACACTAAATTCTAGAGACTCCCATTTGCCTTCAGAATCAAATACAAAATTTTCTGTTTGATATACAAGGCTTTTCATAACCTAGCCCCCTAACACCTTTACAGTCTTCTTATACCTAACTCTCTACTACATACTCTTCAATATAGTGACACTAACCTCTTTGCTATTCCACACACAAAATATGCAACCTCTCTGCACATTTTCTCTGATTGGCTCCCATTTTACTTCATCCATTAACGTCTATACTGTCATTCAGCTCATTTTTAAAATCTTCAATAGAATGGAGAAAAAAACAACAGTATTCTATCACTCTTACCCCTAGTTGACATTGATTCATTGATTACTATTTTTTTAATTTGGTTATTCAAGCAGATCCAAATTCCCAAATTCTTCTAACTGTAATGCAATTCATATTTCATCTTGTTCCTTAGCATATCATGAAAGATTGTGAGTTGTCTCATGGAAATTCAGGAATATTTTTTCCATGGCATTTCTTTGCTCTAATAAACTTCTCAATGTAAGAAATAATGTTAACCTAACATGATTTTTTTTCTTTATGAATCCCCTTTAACTCCTAGCACTCATAACTTTCCAAGTGATCACAAACCATTTGTTTAGTACTATTGTAATGGTAATAGTTTAGCATGATAAGCACAGTTGTTCAATCGCTCTTATTTGCTCCCATGCTGTCACTGAGTTCATTTGGATTTGTTTCCTGGTATAAACGTTCTTAGAGTGGGGAAGTTACAACAAAAGAATCCATAATTCTTTCCAATTTTTTTGCAACATAATGCTCTAGCTCTAGCAAAACATTTCAGCATAAAGTCTTTCTCTTCCAGGATGCTCCCCCCAGCTGCCTCCTCCTAAATATATTTCTAATAAATACATCAAGATAAGAAAATACCTTCAGTTAACCGTGTTTATAAAGGAGAAATAAATGTTTATTATAATAATGAAGATGATAACAATAGTTAACACCATATAGTGTTTTAAAGTTTACATATCTCATCACATTTGATCTTCACAATAGTATTGGGATATAAGTGGCATTATTGTTTCTATTTTACAAATGAGGCCATGAAGAATGAAAAAGCTTAAGTGTACGGCTCAGGATTACACAAATAGTAAATATCTGAGGAAGGATTTGAACTTATGTCTATCTGACTGTAAGTCCAGACCTTGTGATAGTAATGGAATATAAAGATCCCCCTGTATTGGCTTGGTTTTCAAACTGATTGTGTTAGAACTCAGAGCTTGTTAATCCCACCTGTGGGATGGACTTGTTGATGTGAAAAGAAAATCCTGAACTGGGAGGAGCTGGTGATGTAGATTTGGAGAGACACAGGAGAGAGGCAGAAGAACTTTTTGGAAGCAGCACCCTCGTGGAGGCAGAGAGAGACTGAGAGGATTGCTGAGGGCCACTTTGAATTGCCCTGGACTTAGCTGCCAAGGACTGAGGAGACATGGCTGTTTTGCTGGTACTTTGTCTGTCTGTTTTGATGTGGTTTTGCCGGATTTGTCCACTGGTAAAAGACAGTTCTGTTGTTGAAGAAGTCCTGGAACCTGTCCTGGAACCTGGCTGTTGGTTAAGAGCTCCTGAGACTGTCCTGCAGACAGAGAGTGAATACTGTCCACTGGTGAAGGACAGTGCTGTTGTTGCTGGGGTCTGGGAACCTTTCTGTTGGTTCAGAAGCCCTGAAGAAGGATTTTCTTGTTGTATGTTTACAGAAATCCTGGGAGAGGGTTTTGCTAATGTTTTCAGGGGTTCTAGGATTGTTCTGCAGACAGAGGATGAATTAATGAAGAGACTGGCAATGTATCTTGTGGCCTTGCTAAGCCTTGTCTCCCCAGGAACTAAGATTGCTGAGAACTTGCCTTGTGTCAAGATGAAGAAAAGACCTCCATTTGGGTATTAAGTGCTCTGCTTAAATTTGTTGTAACTCTGGGGTAGATTCAGTTGTGATCCAGGGATGGGGAACTTTTGACCTTGTTGTGTTCTATGGTTGAACAAATGAATGTACTTTACTTAATGATTGGAAACTAATCTCCATTTGAGAAGAGGGGCTTTGTGATGGACTAAATGAAGGTACAGCCTAGGGGTGGGGTAGTATTTAGAAGGGACTCTGTAATTGATTGAATGAATGGAAGGTCCTGGGGTGGGGTAGTACTTGGAGATTATTTAATCACACTTAGTAAATGCTGTATGTTGAATGATGTCATATTTTGATCTTCTCTGTTCTTAATTTGTCACTGAATAAAATGGAGAGCACCTATGCTGTTATTTTGAACCTTGGGAAGTTGCCTTTCCTTGGTATTACATTACAAACCTCTACCTGTGGTATCACCCAGAAACAACCAAGAAAGAATAGACATTTTACCTCTGTGCATATGTGGAATTTATTGCTATTGTTTCATTGTCTATTATACTTTTAAGCATAATATAACTTCTTTGTCTATCTCTTTTTAAGATGTCTACTTGTACTGCTGTCTGATTAAAGATCATGATTTCTACCCCCTGCTTTTCTGATTTCACCTGCAGTATAATAAAGTTTTTCTTATAACAAATCTTTACTCTCACTCTATATATCAAGCTCTTTCCCTCATGTTTCCTGCCTATATCTTTGTCATTCAAGCAATAAGCACTTATTAAATACCTACTAAGTGTGTTAAGTGCTGGGGACATAAAGTAAGTGGAGCTCGTGATCTAGTGGGAGAGATAAATAGTTCAAATAACTATGTATTTGACATATGTTTGACATGTGTTTGACATACATTTGACATGTATTTAAAACTAGATAGATAGACCCAGAAATACCACTTCTAGGGCTGTATCCCAAAGATATCATACAAGTGAGAGGAGGACTCACATGTACAAAAATATTTATAGCAGTTTTTTTTGTGGTGGCAGAGAATTGGAAATCAAGGGGATGACCTTTGATTGGGGAATGGCTAAACAATTTGTGGTATATTGATGTAATGGAATACTATTGTGCTATAAGAAATGAGGAGCAGACACACTTTATAATAACCTGAGGATACTTATATAACCTGATGCTGACTGGGGGCGGGGGGGCAGAACTAGGAAAACAATGTACACAATTACAGACACATTGTATTTCTGATGAATAACTTTGATAGACGAGGCTCTTCTCTGCAATACAAGGTTATAAGACAACTCCAAAAGACTCATGATGGAAAAGGCTATCCACATCTAGAGAAAGAATTACAGAGTCTGAATGCAGATTGAAGCAAACTCCTTGCTCTCTTTTTCATTTTGTTTTGTTTTGTTCCTTCTTTCTTGTTATTCATTCCATTGGTTATAATTCTCCTTTACAATTTGAGTAATGTTTAATGTGAAGGTATATGCATAACCTATATCAGATTGCATGCCGCTATGGTGGGGGGAGGGGGAATCAGAGCAGGGGGAGAAAATTTGGGGCTCAAAAACTTGCGTAACTGAATGTTGTAAACTAAAAGTAAATAATTTTTTAAAGATATATATTACATATGATACATATATATATATATATATGATAAAATGGAAATAATCAACTCGAAGGAATTTAAGAGATTTCTACACCAAACTTCACTTGTGTTCAATCCCTCTTTGCCCCAGTCAGATAATAATGTGACTCATGCAATTAATTCACTGTCTAACCCTTCTGTCGAATTTCTGTATTCTTCTTGCACCTCACAATTGAGAGAGAGAAAGAGAGAGAGAGAGAGAGAGAGAGAGAGAGAGAGAGAAAATTCCTCCCTCTTCTTCATTTCTTTCCTTGTGGATTCCTTTTTCCCTTTCTTTGTTTATCTTAAGACAAACAGAACAGGGGAAAAAATGCTCCAGGGTCTTGTGTTTGTCTTACTTAACTCCCTTTGTGATGCCTGAATATATTAAAACTCTAAAGGGGTGCTTTTCATTTCTCCTCTAATTAGAATGTAAGCACTTCCTCATTAGCCCCTTCCATCCTTTAAATTTGTCTACTTTTCTAAGTTTATTTTCACTCCTTTTTTTGCAATTCAGAAGTTCTACTCAGCTCTGAGTAGGAACCATTAAACATCCTTCATTCTCCTCCTGTGGTGTTTATTATACTCAGTCTCAAAGGATAAATTAATATTAGGTTATAATCCTTATCATTTGACTTTTAGAATATTTTATTCCAAGATTTTTTTCACTTATATATTAGTTGTTGCCAAGTCTTGCATAATCCTGACTAAAATTCCTTGATACAACACTTAAAAGTCTGTCTGCTTTCAGTTCCTTTTCTTTGTCCTGTAAGCTCTGTATTTCAATTATGACATTTCATGGAAATTTCAGTTCTAGGTTTCTATTTTCACTTTGCCCTCTAGTTATAACAGAATTCAGCAGCTTTCTTTTATTATTTCTTTAAGTGAGAGCTGGGATCTTTTAAGACCATTCATAATACCAGCTCAACCATTATTAATCTTATGCCATTATTTTATTTCCAACCTGTGTTACCTGACTTTATTCCCAGCTCCTATATATAGCAGGGATGACCAGGAATCCCCCTGATCTGTTAGGCTGAGGACCCTCCCCCATCAAGGTGTGCTTGGACTCTGATTGCTTGTTGAGTGACATGTATCTCACTGCACATTTCATTCAACTCACTGAGGACCAATCAAGAGATATCTTATTGATTAGACCCCAGTGACTAGAGCTATAATAAACCAGTTTGGTAAATGGAAGTCAAGAGGAAAATAGATTTCCCTGGAAAGAGTGGCTTGTAACATAAGCAAAGAGAAATGAGAACTATACTTGCTAAAAGTGCCTGAATTCCTGGTTCCTTCCTCTACCTTTCTGGTTTGTTTGTTTATGAGAACAGGTCATCCTCTACTATCAAGGAAAGAAACAGATGTTTGCAGATTTGTTGATTACCTCGTTTGTCTAAAGTTCCAAAGTTCTGAATTTGGGCATTAGTCAATCAGAAGGAAGAGTTTTTCCTTAGCTTCAAGCTTCTCTGGGTAGATGATTACCATGATCAGGATCATCATGTAACTGAAGGACTTCAGAAAAGCTACATCCTCTATGATCATAAAATCTGGACCCTGTGAGCTACTCAGACAACAAAGCTACAAGAGAACATTCTTAAAATATCCATTTAGCTGCCCCCACAAAGGGCCTTTACATTCTTGGGGAGTGTAATGGGTATAGTGGAGCTATTTTAAATGTTCTATGTGTTCTCTGGTGATACATAGTTGGAGTCTTTTACATCTTGTGCATTCTCTTTGGTGGAGAAAATAAATAATTGTCTTATAACTGTGGTCCATAGATTTTAAATTCCTTTTTTAAAAGGATTCCTGTTGCTCAAATTTGGGGGAGACCCTGGACATGAACCTTGCATGCCTAATCTTTGTTTTAGAGCTTCTATTTGTTTTTTATCTTTTCTTTTTTGGGGGGCGGGGGAGGGGAGGAGGCAGGGCAATTGGAGTTAAGCTACTTGTCCAAGGTCACACAGCTAGTAAGTTTTAAGTGTCCAAGGCCAAATTCAAACTCAGGTCCTCCTGACTCTAGGGCCAGTGCTCTATTCACTGCACCACTCAGCTGCCTCCTATTTTAGAGATTTTAGTGGAAAACCCCCTTCCGTCAGTGATTTTTCTACTGCAAGACAATTTCAGTTAACATTTTCTAGGAATCTTAAACGAGGAAATAGTATGTTAAAATATAGTTTGGATTTAACGTTCTACTCCATCAAGTAAAGTAATAGTCACTTAATAACTACGAAGTTCTGTTCTTGACCACCTCCTCCCGTGTTGATCCTGAGTAATCAAAAGGAACTCCATGTAAGCAAAACTCTACTCCCTTTAGAATCGGAAAAACCATCATCTTAACTACACAAGAAGTATTTTGTTATAGTTGTTCTAAACTTCAGGTGCCACCCTTAATCCATATCCCTGAGACCTGGGACTTTGTTTTTTACTTTTTGCACATATTCCTGAGGGGAAAAATTTGGAAAGGATTTTAGATTGGAGAAATATGTATTTGTTCATATTTTCAGTTGAATTTAAAAGATATACACACATATATACACATATATGTGTATGTATATTTATATTCACATGCACATGTGTATATACATACATACATATTTCCACAAAGTTGGTTTGCAAAGGACTTTACATACATTATTTGATTTAATCCCCACCAAAAAAATACCCTCTGTAACACAAACACTATTATTATTATTATTATTCCCAGATGAGGAAACAGGGGCCTAAAGAGATTAAGCAATTTGCCCAGAGTCATATATCTAGTTAAATATCAGAGGTGGAATTCAAATCCTTTCCTCTTGAATGCTGATGAAATTACTGCCAACTCTTTAATTCTTCAATATGTTATGTGTTCAAACAATTAATGAGGAATATATGCCTTGCTACCATTCTTCCTTGAAGATTGTACCACTTACCTTTGGAACATGTATAAACAGTATCTAAGGAGCTGAGCATTCTGTAAACCTGGTCAACCTTGACCCTTTCACCTAGTATTTCACAATCATGACTCCATTGTACTGAGGATATTGGTTCTCATAGGATTGCTTCTGTTCTCAGAGATTGTATTTCTCCCCAAAAGCCAGGATAGTTCTGATAGGTACTATGAAAACGTACGAATAGAGCAGATAAAGTTGTGCCAGACATACACTTGGCCTCACTGCACTATTCAGCATCTTGTCAAAGTATTCTGAAGAGAAGTAATTCTTTGGGGACTTGCCAGAGCATATTTTAAAACCCCACATGCCAAGATCTCAAAGTCCAATATATCTCTGAAATTCAGCTACCAACTAACAATGGTTGGAAGTCCTCCGTTCATTCATTCCAAGTACACAGTGACCCCACTATCATGGCTGGGTCTAAGCTATGATACCAGAAAGCATTCCCCTAGAGTAAATAAATTAAGTTCTTTTTAGCATTTGGAAGTGGAGAAGGAGGCAAGGTGGGAAAGGGGTGGAACAAGAAACTCAAAAGCAAGGCATGGCTTAGTGTTTAACTATCTCCTAATTTAACTTCTATGATGACTGGTTCAAATATAGCTCTTATCCTGTGCTTATAGATAATACACACATGGGAACAGCAGCACACCCATTTTCAATTATAACCTTGGGATGAAATCCTTCCCCTTTAATTGGGTAAATATTTTAACCCCTTTGGAAAAATTTATGGAAAGTTATGAACAAGAGTCATGCAGAAGAATACTTACTTATTCTAGCACTTAGCACAATACCTGTCACATAGTAGGAATTTAATAAAAGTTTATTGACTGATTGACTGATAGAATAGGCAGGCATAGATGAATTTCTATCTATATTGTTAGAGGAGGTATTCCTATCAATGTGATCATGGACCCACTCAATAAAGAATCTAGGTTTCATAGAATTCTAGTGGTGGAAGAGATCTTTGAGATCATTTAAGTCTATTTTACATATGAAGAAACTGAATCAGAGAGATGGGAAGAGAAGTATCCATGCCACAAAGCATGGCAGGATTGGAATTTAACCCTTCTTTTCCTGGCTAGTCTTTTACAAGCTTAAGGCCATATTTGAACAACTTAAAAATGATAGAGGGTAACCTATTCATTGAGACCAGGCATCAAAAGGAGAAACATAGACAAAAAAATACAGCCTTACATAGCTGTTTGGGCCTCAAGGTGAGTAATTAGGTAGTACAATTATGTGTGAATGCTTATCATATTTTCAATAAACCATGTAGCTTTTGGAATATAGTGGATTCTATTCTTAGTCCCTTGTCTTCTCTCACGTCCTCAGAGAAGAAAATATTCCCCTACAAAAAGAAATAGGTAAATAATGATTATTTCTACCTAATACATGATTCAATTATATATAGCAGGTATGAGTATTTAAGAAAAAAGAAATCTATATGATTAAGGAACCTATTTTTCATTGAACACATAGAAAGCACTTCATAAATGTTTGGTTAATTGAATTAAGTTTATGCTTTTGTGGCAGTGACAACACAACAGAGACATTTTTCTTCTCTACTGGATTTGGATACAATAGCACAGTTTACACTTAAGTGGCCTATACATACCTGCATGTGGAACAAATGCCATAATAATCCACATGGAGGTTAAACTCTTCTCTCAAATCTTGTTTTGCATAAAACTATAATGCATTTTATAGTTGGTGTTATTTTTCAACATATGCCTGCACATATTTTATGGTGTAACTGATGTAGCATTTGTTAAGTGTTTCTTATTAACAGAGTGCTATGAAACATATAACTGTATGTTGTTGTCCTTGTTGTCATCATTGTTGTTCTGACTCTTTGTGACCCTATTTGGATTTTTCTTGACAAAGATACTGGAGTGGTTTGCCATTTCCTTCTCCAGCTTATTTTCCAGATGAGGAAACTGAGGCAAACAGAGGTAAGTGACTTGCTCAAGGTCACACAGCTAGTAAGTGTCTGAGGTCAGATTTGAACTCTGGAAGATGGGTCTTCCTGACCCAAGGCCTGGCACTCTATCCACTGTGTCACCTTGCCATACATAAATACTGTTAAAAATGGTTGGCCCTGACCCTAATAAGATATCCCTGTCTTCAAGAAAAATACAACCGAGGAAAGTAAGATATTCCTTATTATTATTATTCCTCCTTCTGTTGAGTGTCTATCTGCTTAGCTGCCCTTGGCAATTACAATTGATAACCTTATTTCATGGGATCACAGACTCAGAGTTGGAAGGAATTCCAGCGATCATCTAATCTAGCCTTGACATTTTATAGATGAGGAAATCAAGGCCCAGAGAGGTTAATGACTTACCAAGGTCCAAACAGCTAGTAATTGATAGAATCAGGAATCCTAAATTCCAAAACCAGAAAATTTTCCACTATCCCGTTCTGCTTCTCACTAGATGTTTGAAATGGGAAACATCTGATTCCTTCTTTTCTTCATCCTTCTCTCACTTAGTTACTGTCAAAAAACAGTTCTCAAGTAAAAGGAGGCAGCAATAAATTGTGAAACCAGATCAAGGAGTTGGGCTTTTTTTTAATCTTTATTGCTAAAGAGGCAACAAAGTGTAGTGGGTGGGGAACCAGCCTTGAAATTAAGGAATCCCACCTTTGGTACTAAAGAACAGACATTAGCAAAAAGAGAGATAATTACCTACAGCCTGAATAAAGATACTGTCCCTCTTCCTCCTCTCATGCTTTCTTCCTGGCAGGTAGGAACTTAACCCTTCATCTCTTTGGCTTTTCTCTGATGACTAGGGAGACCTAGTTGGGCAGAGGAGAGCTTTTGAATGGCAATCTAATTTCACACTATTTACAGGAATGCTTGGTTGCCTTAAATCTTTAGAGTAACTACTAAGAAGCACATTCTCAGTTTATAAAAGTCATTTTTGATGCATTTTTATGCTTGTCATGAACTGGAAATTTCCCCCATGGTCTTTATACCTGCTAATCCTCATTAAATGTCTCTCTCTCAAGTGAAATTGTCGATTAATTCACTGGAGTCCAGGCTTCCAAACATCCTATTGATTTATTTAGCCAATTTTCTGAGTTACTAACTAGAAAATGAAGTTTAACTTTACCTCCAAAACCCTTCCTTTAAGAGAGTTATTTTTTTTTTAAACTGCATGATAGAGAACTAGACTTATAGTCAGGAAAATATGGTTTCAAGGGCCATCTCTGACACATACTGGTACCGTGTGCCCCTAGGCAATTAACTTAATCCTCCCAGTCACTATGCTATAAATTGCCAATGAGAGTTTCCTTACCAGAAGTTGCCTACACCATGAAATCATAGGTTAAAAAGCAAAACAAAACAAAACACAGATCTGGAAGAAAATTCGAGTACAAATTTTTAAAGGAAGAATATCATCTTTAAGATTGACCTGTTTGGATTTCAACTTTATATTTACAGAATCACAAAAAAAA
>NW_027186340.1:122942-128529 GCF_028583685.1 Petaurus breviceps papuanus
GAGTCAGAATAAATGGCAAAGAGATTAGGGTTAAGCCATGGTTCGAAAAATAAGGAATTGGTCAAGGAAGAATAGAACAAATAAGTCCTAGAGGTCAAAGGAATAAAAGGGGTGAGAAAGAATGAAGGTATGATTAGGAAATGGTACTAGAATATAGAAAAACCAAAGTGAGACTTATACTAGGACATTGATGACATGTCTCTAGTCCTAAGTGATGCTTCCTGTTGGGTGTGTTAATTCTATATCTCCAAAGATGTGCAGCCAGGGCTGGAGTCAGATAAATACAGGTGTGATCTAATCCTGATTGAAGCAAGGACAGGGAAAATAAAGTTAAGTTTCTTTCAACAGTCCTAGAATTTGTGGACACAGACCAAAATATTTCAGTTCTTGAATGGCCAATGCAAGAAATGCCCAGCTACTGTCAGTTAGGGTTATATTTCAGACTCTGGCTGTAAACCAAAGGTCTCAACAAACTAAACAAATGGGTTGAATGTAATAAAAGTATATTTAACAGGGATAAATGAAGATCCTGTATTGAGGTTAAAATAGGGTTTGATAAACCCCAAAATACAAATTAGTAGGATGTGGATTCACTCTCTATTCAGCAAAAACTGCTGGTTAGGAATGTGGGAAAAATTAAGGTTATAGTAATATCTCACACCATATACCATAATAAAAACTAAATTAATATATTACCTAGATATAAGAAGAGATAGACGTAAGTGATGGGAGTAGCTATGTGATTTCATTGTAATCACAGTTTAGGCAAGTCCCATTAACCATGCAGGTCAATGCCTTCTCTGTAACTTAAAATCCTAAAAGAGTTTCTTGAAACACTGAAAAGTTAAATGACTTGCTCAGGGTCACACAGATGTATCAAAGTCAGAACTTCATCCCAGGGGTTCCTAGGTTCCTTCAAGACTGGATTTCAATATATTATTCCATAACAAAATAGAGATAAATAGAAGGACATGTCTTTCACAACTTATGGATAGAGGAAGAGTATTAAACAAGATACAGAAAGAAACATAGTCAATAAAATGATGAATTTTCATTGCATAAAATTGAAAAATTTTGGTACAACCAAAAACAATACAGTTAGAATGAGAGAGGAAAGAGTTACCTGGGAAGATTTCTTGTAGCAAATTCTCTGATAAAATCTGACACAAGAGCTATTTCCAATAGATAAAAAGTCAAAGCAAATGAACAGGCAGTTCTCAAGGGAAGAAATTCAAGTAATCGATAGCTATGCCCTGAGTTACAAATAGTAAGAGAAATGTAAAGTAAAACAATTGTGCTTCTACCTCACACCTCTCAGTTTGGCAAAGATAACAGAAATGAAAAATGATCATTGTTGTAAGGGCTGTGCAAGGACAGGCACCTTATTGCACTCTTGTCAGAGTTACAAGTATGTTCAACTATTCTGGAAACCAATTTGATTTTACTCTAAAAGTCAATAAACTGCTATTTTGGCTTCTCAAAGAAAGAGAGGAAGGAAACATATGTCCAAATGCATTCATATTTTTTATTGTAACAAAGAACTTGAAACCAAGAGGAAGCTTAACATTTAAGGAATAGTTAAAACACATTCTAAAAATGAATGAAATAGGATATTAGTGCATTCTAAGAAGTCAAGTCAACATACATTTATTAAAAACCTATTTTTGTGCCAGGCACTGTGTTAAGTGCTAGGGATACAAAGAAAGCAAAAAACAGTCCTTTCTCTCAAGGAGACCATGATCTAATGAAAGAGATTCCAGCAAGCAACAATGTGCAAACAAGATACATCTAGAACAAATTGGAGATAATCTCAAAGGAAGGCACTAGGGTTGAGGTATGAGGAAATGCTTTTGTTTAAGAGTTAACCGAGGAAGACTCAAATGAACTGATGTTGAGTGAAATAAGAAGAACCAGAACTATTTATTCATTACCAAAACACTTTTAAGGAAAAGAATTCTGGAAGACTTAAAAACAATACAATTCCCAACTGTCAACTTTAGAAGACTAATGATGAAAGGAATAAATTGCAAGTGCTGAATGAGATGTATATATATATATATATATATGTTAGACACAACCAATACAAGACAAATTTACTATATTTGGCTATACTTACTTGTTATAAGAGAGGACTTTCTTTTTGGAGGGAGGGAGAGATAAGGGGCAGTGAAAGGGATTTTTTAAAAGGGGTGAAAAGGAAAAATACAATGTCAATGAAATATCTAAAAATGCATGGAAGAGGGCATAAGGAAATTCAGAAGGGAACATGCACAAGCAGGGGAATGTTTTTACTACCACATTAAAGTTAATGTATGTATGGGTTTTTTTAATTGTATGTTTTTCCATATCTAATCCTTTTTTTGGTCCTCTTTGAAAATGGCAACGTTCATTTGTGTTGAACAGTATTTTCTAATCAGGTACGAGGAGGAGAAAGATATGATTAGACATTAGTTTGTGAGAGGAAATTGCTGGAAGTTTTTATTGATCTGCAAACTCAGTATGATTCAGCAGTGATTGTGGAAGTCAAAAAAATCAAATGTGATATTAGAGTGACCATAGTAATAGATCATAGTAATAGAAGTGTTTGAGATAGGGTGATAATCCTTCTGCTGTTCTGAGACCACTTTGGGAGCATTATACACTACATTCTAGGAGTTCTTAGGGGTGTATTAAGGGACACAGAGCTTTCTGCTCAGGTCAAAACACACCTGGAGTTTGGGATTCAGATCGAAGTTCCATAGGTAATGAAGAACCTTGATAAGCTGAGAATGCACAGATGAAGGCAACTGGAATGGTGAAGATCCTTGAGTCTCCATCATATAAGAATTAGTTGAAAAAAACCAGGAATGTTTAGCTTAGAGAAGAGAAGGCTCAGTGCAAACATGATAGCTGTCTACAATTATTTGAATGTGTCACGTTGCGGGGTGTGGCGATGAGAAGATTAGACTTATTCTGTTTCACCTCAAAGGGAAGAACTAAGGAAAATTGGACAGAAGTTACAACAAGGAGCAATTAAACTTAGTGTCAAGAAATATTTACTAATAATTAGAACTCTCCATAAGTGGAATTGGCTGACTCAGGGGATAGTATTCCTCTATCATAGGAAGTCTTTAAGCAGAGGCTAGTTGAAAAATTAGTAGATGTTTTGTAATGGGGATTCTTTTGTGGGGTATAGGTTTGACTAGATTGTCCAAGACTTAGGACTAAACCAGGCTGGGTTTAGTGGCACATGCATGTAACACGTTACTAGGCTATTGAGTACAACTCATTTTACAGATAGGGAAACTCAGGACTAGAGAGATTAAGTGACTTGCATAAGGTCATACATATAGGTCATAAGCCTCAGAGGCAGAATTTGAATCCAAATCTTCTGACTCCAGAATTCAGGCTTCTACTATAACATAGGTGTGCCTACATGTAAACTCAGTTAAAGTAAAAGAGTGTCCAATTTAAATTTTTTAAGCACTTATTAGGTTTCTGTCCTCAAGGAGTTTCTATTCTACTGGGAGAGTACAGTATGGATTTCAGGAAAATTGGAGAAACGTCTGGATTTTCTAAAATAGAATTTTTCCTCAATTACTTGGCTAATTGAGACCCTGGAGAACTGAGGCTATCATTATTAACCCAGTTTAAAAAACAACATTCCTTTAGAGGGAAGAATTAGAGGAAAATAGAGATACCTATGACTAATGACACTTAACTTGAATAAAATGAAAGGAGCATGAGTTCTGTAGACAAAACAGTTGGGCTAAATGCCCTCCCCAATGCTATGAATTTTCAGCTGGTTTTGGATACCTGGTTCCACATAATTTTTTCCAGTGGAATAATTCAACAAGCACAAGAATAGATGTGAATTTGTTATTTTCATTGGAAGATTCTTTAAACTATGCATATATTTATAATAAAACTGAGCGGCTTTTAAACTGCAGAATGTACCACAAGCAAAAACTCAGTTTAGGAAGGACTCTTTTCTGTTGTTGTTGTTGCTGTAACTGAAATTTTAATTCCTCTGAAATGAAAAGAGTACCTTACTTTAGAGTTAACATGCCACTGTGTCAGCCAAACCTCTGGAAAGATTGCAAAAGAATAGTCCATGTTTCATCCCCAAAGCTGAATTTCTCTTATTGTGAGTGACTCAACTACTAATCATAACTGAGAAAAATGGATTCCTTTATACACTGTGTGGCCACATTATATTATATCCTAAAGGAGGGTATTAGTAAGTCAACTATCTGCTTCCCTAACAGGTGAATATGTCATGTGATAATGACAATAATAATTATAATATTAGCTGGCATGGACATAGTGCTTTAAGGTTTACACTGTGTTTTACATGCATTATCTCACTCAAACCTCACAAAAATCCTTAAGTAGATGCTATTATTATCCTCTTCTTCAGAAAAGAAAACTAAGTCTGAAAAATGTTAAATGACTTGCCCTGGGGTCACTTAGTGAATGCTTGAAAAAGGAGTCAAACTCAGGTTTTCCTTGAATTCAATAGAGCATAGCATCCACCATGCCACAGAGATCCTATAATCCAGTCCTAAAACACAGGAAAGTGAGGTCCAGAAAGGTCCAGGAGCTTCCCAAGGTCACATAGCTAGTTTGCAGCAGAGCTGGATATTGTATTTTTTTTAATATGTTGCAAAGACCCTGATGGAGTTAATTAAAGTACTTTAAACTTTAGGGCTTTAAAAGGCACTAAGACTTTGGGGACACTGTTTACAAGCTATTCACTTTAAGTCTATTTACTAATGTTCAAAATTGGTTAATATTTTATTTTAGGCTGGGATTCATGGGTTCTACTTGAGACTCTTTAATAGATGGTCTGAAGCAAATTGCACATCTCTCTGCACTGACATTTTCACTGAAAACCCATGACAGCCCTGCTCTCATCTTCAAACCTCAGTATTTGATCTTGGAATTTCTAGATGGCCTGACAGCACATAAGAACAATTACTACATTTATTATCAGAAGCAGAGCCGTAACTAGGGTGGGATGATTGAGGTTCTGTCTAAAGGTACAAAATTTTAGAAAGTTTAGAGTATTTGCAGTCTTTTGACTGAGTCAAAATAGCGTGGCAAATAGCAAGAATGATTATTTAAAATGAGAAGCTATAAGATAGGAATACTTCTTCACCCTCATGACTGCACCCCTTCTCAGGTGGCCCAGCTTGGGCTGGTCCTTCAGCAGCCTCATGGTAACCTAGAATAAAAATTGCTGTGCTCATCTTAAATCACTTAAGGGCAGATCTTATGCTGCTTTCCCTCAACACAAAAATGACTATTATGCCTGTAGCCAGGGTATTGGACTAATAGTTTGGAAGGTAAGGTTGGGGATTTGACCTAAAAGATTACTGTATCTGAAATTCCCTAAATTTATTACATTCCTACCATAACCATCAGCTTAGTGAATTTTAAGACATGATTCTTGGCCTATCATTTTGGAATAATTCTATTTTAATGGAATAAAAGAATATTGGGTATTTAATCCCAGACATTATCATGATGTCAATTAACAAACAAAGGTATGGGACAAGTTTCATTTCTCTCTCTCTCTCTCTCTCTCTCTCTCTCTCTCTCTCTC
>NW_027186340.1:131546-155075 GCF_028583685.1 Petaurus breviceps papuanus
CAGAGACAGAGAGAGAGACTGAGAGACAGAGAGATAGACTGGCCTTTTTGTTGCTATTGTTCTGTCGCGTTTAAGTCCTATCTGACTCTACGTGACCTCATTTGGAGTTTTCTTGGCAAAGATACTGGAGTGGCTTGGCATTTCTTCTCCAGCTCATTTACAGATGATGAAACTGAGGCAACCTGGTTAAGTGATTTGCCCAAGGTCACACAGTTAGGAAGTGTCTAAGGCCAGATTTGAGCTCAGGTCTTCCTGATTCCAGGCCTGGTGCTCTATCCACTGTGCCACCTCGCTATTCATTTTCATCCTCTCGTCCAGTTTATTCATCTGTAAAATGAAGGGGTTGCACTAGATGATGCCACCTAGGTGCCACAGAGAATGAAAAGCTGAGTCTAGAGACAGGAATTCTGGAGTTTGAAACCTGTTTCAGTCACTGACTACCACGTATGACCCTGGGCAAGTCATTTAACCTTGTTAAGACTCATTTTCCTCATGTATAAAATGGAGGTGATAATAACATCTTGAAGATCAAATGAGATAACATGTTAAGTTCTTTGCATACAACATAAAGATTAGATATTGTCATCATTATCATTCCTGCTCTAGATAGAACATCATAGAGGAAGATAGCCCTTGATTTTCTAAAGTTATTTTAGTAGAACAGTTATTGTTTTTTTTTTGGGGGGGGGTCCTAAGCTGCAAAGGCTGGTAGCACAGGCTTAGTGTTAGATGTTGTCCGAGACTAGCTTAGTTAAATCAAAAAGATTCATTAACCTACGTTTCACTACAAGGTAGTCAGTCAGGTGGCCAAGCAGATAGAGTGTAGGAGTTAGAAACATATGAACTCAAATCTAGCCTCAGACACTTATTAGCTGTGTGACCTTAGGGAAATCATTTAAACTTTGTTTGCCTTAGTTTCAACAACAATACAATGGGGATGATAAGAGCAACCATTTTCCAGGGTTGTGGGGAGAATCAGATGTGTAAAGTGCTTAGCACTGGGCTTCATACATAGTAGGTGCCATATAAATGCTAGCTATAATTATTAGTATTAAGGTGGTTAGAACACATAGTTCTGGACTTGCTTGATTTATTTAATCCCTCTGGGCTTTAATTTCCTCACTGTAAAAGAAAGACAACCTCTAAGATTCTTTCTAGCTCTATAGCAATGAATGCCAAAGAAACCAAGTCGTAAGTCATGGAATCATATTTTAAAGCTAGAAGGGTCATCTAATCTATTCCTCTTGTTTTTAGATAAGGAATCTGACCTCTTGCAGAGGCAAAGAGAATTGTGCAAGGTCACATAGGTAGCAAGTGGCAGAACCAGGACTTTGCACATAATAACCCATGGACCATCTACCTAAACATGGGAAGATGTTGATCAACAATGGTGAAGGAGGAAAAGGACCTATTTGTACAAAAATGTTTATAGCAGCTGTTTTTGTGTTGACAAAGAATTGGAAATCGAAGGGATGCCCATTAGTTGGGGCATGACTGAACAAGCTTAGAAAGAATACTATTGTGCTATGAGAGATGGCAAGCAGGATGGCTTCAGAAAAACCTGGGAAGATTTAAATGAACTGATGTAAAGTAAGCTGAGCAAAATAAGGAGAACATTGAACACAGTAATAGCAATACTATGTGATGATCGACTGTGAGAATGACTTAGCTATTCTCAACAATACAATAATCCAAGACAATTCTCAAGTATTTATGATGAAAAAAAATGCTATGTACCTCCAGAGAAAGAACTGATAGAATCCGGATGCAGAATGAAACACTCTTTTTATTTTACTCTGTCAACCTGAAATTTTAGTGAAAACAATCAATGCAACAAAATTGAGGTCTTTAATTAGGGCAAAGGAGTTCCAGCTTACTGTATAGAATAGCAAGAGATGGAGCGGGGCTGGGTACATAGAGTACCAGGGTAGAGAGAATGATCAGGGTGCCAGTGGGATTGGGTTAGGTGTCTCACAGTTTCAACAGATAATTTGTTTTGTATGCCATGCAAAAGTCCTGTAAAGAGAGCTTGGGAGTCCAAGAGAGAAGAATTTGGGAGTTTTACAAAATAATCAGAGGCCTGAATGACCATGTCTAATCAGCCCCAGGTAATTCATTGAAGTGGGAACTACAACCAAGTCAGTCAATTGTGTTTGTCAACTCTTTTTTTTTTCTTGGTTTGGTTGGGCTTTGTTTCTGTTTCTGTTTTTGGTCTCTGTTCTCTTTTGCAACATGACTTGGTTGCAACATAATATGGAAATTTATTTGCATGACTACACATGTATAATCTATATCAAAGTGCTTGCCTTCTCAAGGAGGGAGGAAAGGAATTTAGAACTCAAAAATTATTTTAAAAATCAATGTGAAAAAGTGTTTTACATGTAATTGAGAAAAAATGAAATAAAATCATTCTTAAAAAAAAAAAACAATAGAGGAATTACCCACCCATTTGAAAGCACATATCTTTTGATGTACTAAAGAAATAGGGGTATATCCACTTTGAAATAATTAATCTAATTTCCATGTAGAGATTGTGTGATTCAATTTTCTTCATTTTTCAGTCCTATTATTAAGCTCCTACTATGATCCAGGCATTGTACTAAGTACTGGAGATACAAAAACAAGCAAAAAGTTAATCCTTGCCCTGAATTATAATGAGGGAAGGAAAGACACAAAAGAAAGCAAAGAGGAGAGGGGAAAAAGGAAGTTACCAGCTTAAGGTCTCAGTGTTGAAGTCCAGGAAGTCAGAATCATGGAAGCACAGGTTGACTGGACAGGCTGGAATTAGTGGGAGGAACTCACCAATAGGAGAAGGGGCCAACAAGTTCCAAGGTGAGAAGGTCATTGGGATGGATGGATTCATCCCAAGGTTCCAAGGTGAAAAGGGGTATCTATGGTGGAGAAAAGGTATTAATGTTAGGGGGTGCTAGGACCCCAAAATAGTGACATAGGTTCTGCCTGAATGAATTCAACCCAAGCTTTCTTTCAGCCAAAGACAAACAAGTTTTATTAAAACACAGGTAGGTTGGCATGATTCTAAAAATCCACCATATTGGCCAGACTCGACTCTTAAGGAATCTGAGCACTTTCGTGGAGGCCAGATGATCTTTTATACAGACGGACTGTGGGAGGGATCTAGGAGTGGCCAAGTAGTCTGGGGTGACTGGAGCAGGGGTCTAGGAAGGATCTTGATGGGAATGGCCGATAGGTTGGAGTGACTATGAGGTAACAGAGAAGGGTCAGATTGCCAGGAACCTGAATCATGTGGCCAAGGGAGAATAGGATCAAGAGTGGGAAGTAGCCCCGTCTAAGAGACAATGAAGGACTGGACTAGGTTAGGGGAAAAATAGAATTGGGAGATTGGGTGTCAACAATGACTGATTGGTTGGTTAGTTAGTTGGTTGATTAGTTGTCCTTTGCTCTCAAAGAGGACCAAAGTGACACCACTATTCTAGAATCAAGTTTCAATGTGTCCAACTGTGATTAATCAGACCAATACAAGCTCAAAATGCTCCACCACAGGTTGGGCACAAATAGTCCGCGTGAACATTTGGGGTGGATACTCTAAATTTGCACATCTTGTGTTTCCTTTGAACTGTTTCAATTCTGCTTTGTTCATAGAGCACAGCACCTTCTCTGATTTGGGTACATCATGCTGAATGGTCCTATGCCAGTGTCTCCCATGTCATACAATCAATTCCAAAGTTCTTAAGAGAGACCTTGAGAGTGTCCTTGTCTTGCTTCTTCTGACCACTATGTGAATGCTTGCCCTGTGTGAGTTCTCCATAAAATAGTCTTTTTGGCAAGTGTCCATTTTGCATTTGAACAACATGGCCAGTTCATCAGGTTTGCACACTATGAAGAAGAATTTGAATACTTGGCAGTTTAGTTCAAGTAAGGACCTCAGGGTCTGATACCTTATCCTGCCAGGTGATATTCAGAATCTTCCTAAGACAATTCACATGGAAATGATTACATTTCCTGGCATGGCACTGGTATACTGTTTAGGTTTCACAGGCATACAACAATGAGATCAGCACCATGGCTCTGTAGACCTTCAGTCTGGTAGTCATTCTAGTACCTCTTCTTTCCATAATTTCCTTTGGAGCCTCCCAAACACTAAACTAGCTCTGGCAATGCATGCATCAACTTCATTGCCACTGTGTACAACTCTGGAAAGTATGCTACCAAGGCAAGTGAACTTATCCACAGCATTCAAAACTTCTCCATTTGCTGTAACAGATGGTTCCACAAAAAGATGGTGTGGTGGTGGCTGACGGAGCACCTGTGTTTTCTTGGTGTTAATTGTTAGGCCAAAATTAGTGCAAGCAGCAGAGAATTGATCCATACTTTGTTGCATCTCAGTTTCAGAGGCTGCACTGAGTGCACAATCATCTGCAAACAGAAAATCATGCACCAACACTCCCTCCACTTTGGTCTTGGCTTGTAGCATTTTCGAGTTAAAGAATTTAGCATCAGTGCAGTAGCTGACCTGCATTTGCTCATCTGGGTCAGAATACCAAAACTGGTTTGATGAAAATGATGGAGAAATTCAGAAGCTGCTAAATGAAAAACAAGAACTCCACAGAGTTTACCAACAGGATAATGCATCCTTTTCTAAGAAGACAACATTTCATGCCATCAAAATTAAAATACAAGTAAAGCTTAGAGAGATACAGGATTATTAGCTCAGCACGAAGGCAGATGAAATTCAATTTTATGCTGATAGTAAAAATCCAAAAGGCTTTTGTGATGCCCTGAAGGCTACTTATAGGCCCAAGACCTATGGTGCATCTCAACTATTCAGTGCTGATGGAGCCACATTGATTAGTGATAAGGACATGGCCCTGGAGAGATGGACTGAACATTTCCATAATGCTCTCAACAGACCATTATCCATCAAAGGTGATGTCATTAACTGCTTGCCTCAGGTTGAAGTTAATCCCTCCTTAGCTAAAGTTCCCACTGAGGAAGAGGTTTGATTTTTTTTATGCTATTAGTCTCCTTATGTGTGTAAAAGCACCTGATTCTACTCCAGCTGAGATCTACAATGTAGGGGGTCTATTGCTCATATAAAAGCTGACTTAAATTTTCCAGGTTGTATGGCAAGAGGAGGTTATCTCCCAGGAGCTCAAGGATGCTTCCATTGTCCGTCTCTATAAAGGTAAAAGATATAATAGATTGTCCTGGTACAATCACGGGGCGGGGGAGAGGGAGAGGGTCTCTCTCAGTCACTGCTGGTGAGATTCTTGCCAGAGTCCTTAATAGACTGATCCTTCACCTGGCAGATAGTCATCCACCTGAGAGTCAATGTGGCTCCAGAAAGGTCTGAGGAATGGTCTATATGGTGTTTTCTGCCCAACAACTCCAGGAGAAATACCCGGAGCAGAACGGAGATCTGTACGTGTTTGTAGATCTTACCAAGGCCTTTGATACTGTTAGGCATGAGGGTTTATGGAAAATTATGTCAAATTTTGGTTGTCCAGAGAAATTCATAAGCATTGTATGTCAATTTCACAATGGCATGCTTGCCTGGGTTCTGGATAATGGAGAATGTTCTTGTGCTTTCCCCATCACCAATGGAGTGAAACAAAGCTGTGTGCTTGCTCCCGTGCTTTTTTTAGCATGATGTTTTCAGCCGTGTTGTCAAATGCTTTTAATGACAATGAACACTGAGTCAAAGTCAACAATGAAAGATCAATTGAGAGGATTATAACCTCAGGCTAATGCCAGAGACTTGATAAAGTAGGAAAATTTAAGGAGAGTTCAAGGAGTTTTCCAGAGTCTTGTACTCCATCAAAGAGAATAGATGGATAGAAGGCTAGACTAGTTGGTACATGGTGTATTTAGATAGCAGAAGCCTGCCACTCCTGGTGTGTTGAAGAAAGTCCACAGATACCTCAGAAACTAAAAAAAGGGTTAGGAATAACTGGCTTATAGGAAAAAAGCAGTCAGCATATGAATTACATTTTAAAGATTTTTACATATGTTTGTGATTACTTAAGTAATTGCCACAGGATAATTTTTAAACTTTCCTGGAAAATATTTTTTTCTCCTGCAGTGACAGTGTAATATCCAGTTATTAATGGAGACATTTAGATGATGGATAAAAGACTTAATGATATGGAAACTTTTTCTGAAATGTCCCTTCTCAATTAAATTTATGAATGTCTCGTTCATTTCTAGATAACATTATTAAAAATAGTAACAAATATTTCAAATCAAGTCCTAAAAAACAGAAAACAGGAAAGTTTGTTGTTTCTAAGAGCAAGTATCAAATTATTGCTCAACATATTAGAAATACCTTATTATCCAGTGTAGATGAAAATGTTTTAAAAATTTTACAATAGTACTGATATATGTGTATATAGATGTATAAAAGTATGTGTATACATACATATATATAATGTATACATACATATACATAAAACAAATGTTGCCAGTTTGTTCCAGAGGAGGTTCAAGGAGGTTGTGACTGTCTTAATGTCTTATGTTCTATTTAAATTTTTTATGTTATTATCTTTGCTACAAAGATTTGTTTTTCTTTTCCTTTTTCCAATTAAAGGAGAGGTAAGAGAAAAATAAAATACATTTTTATTAATTAAAAAATAAATAAAATATTATTCTCTGGTAAACTGATTTTTTATGACTTTGAACCTTTTATCTCTCCACAAAGGCTAGTACAATTAGTCCAATGTTTCATTGTTTGTAGAGATAACCCAGGTCTTGCCGGCTTAATATCTGGCAGATAGACTACTCCCAACAAGTTTTGAGTACAAACCTGGCAAAAGTCTTTTTCCCTAGCATGAACCTAGCTAACTAAGGGTGGAGAGGCTTCTTACTCAAAGATTGGCCACATGGTAATGAATTCTTTGACCATAGCAGCCAATAAAAGAAAAATAAATGGTTCTCCCTTGTGTGTCCCTCTTCTGCTGCTGCACTGATGGTGACAGAGCAATAGGAATTGAGAGAGAGAATGTTAATACTTACAGATTTTTTACTTTATCTGTTAGTACTCAGACCAGTATGAGATCCTTGACCAATGACCAATGAGTAAGTCATACTACTGGAGGAATTGAACTAAAACAATCTTGACATTTCCATTATGTATGAAATCCAAAGAAAGATATGTTTCAGTTCAGTGGAATGATAGTTTACAGGTTCTATTTGCAAGTGCAAATAAAGGAGTTGGTTTAAACAAGGGAGACTTTGATTCCTGCCAGGAAGGGAAGCAGGAAATTGGGGCCAGAGGCTGCCACTCTTCTCTCCTCAGAGATAGAGGGGGAGGATGATTAATCAGTCTGCTCCCATAAATATTACTAGTATAGGGGATGTAAGTGTTGAGTTCAAGCTAAACTCTGGTTACCATTTCTTGCTTTTTTTTAGGGTAATTGGGGTTAAGTGACTTGCCCAAGGTCACAAGCTAGTTTTTGTGCAGTGTCCGAGGCCAGATTTGAACTCAGGTCCACCTGACTCAAGGGCGGGTGCTCTATTCACTGCACCACCTAACTGCCCCCTGATTACCATTTCTTAATGGGGAAGAAGGGGCCCAAGTTTTATATGCAGACCTTGACTGACTTCCTGTAAATATCAGTTCCATGATGAATATATATAGCAAGTAGAAAAGAAACCCCATTTATCCAAGGCAATTGGAAACAGAAATCAAAGTATATGTAGGAGAATATATAACAGACAATACAAATTGAAGGAGCTCTCCCAGTGGGAGTAAGGTAATTTGGCTCAACCAAAAGAGTCTCAAATCTCATCCAAAGGAAAAATTTTCTAGAATCACTAGGATGGCAAACTGGGGATAGGGACATGATAAAGATTCCCAGTTTCCCTGATACTGGCTTCTTCTCAGTCTTTCTCTTTCTTTATTGAAGAAGGTGGCTTCACCCATCTTCTCTCTCAAAGCTGGAAGCTGGAAGAACCCTCTCTTCTCTTGTTACACACACACACACACACACACACACACACACTCGAGGGCATACACACACGCACACACACACAGAGGCTCAGAACATTGAGTTACAAATCCCTACCAGTGAGGATAGAATCTCATACAATTGATCCTTGGAGCAAAGGTTACAACAGCAACTCTCCTCCCATGAGTTCCCAGCACTTCAGTGCTTCTGATTCTACCTCTAATTCTACCAGGAGTTCTAGGACCCTCTCACCATTGTCACTGTCCTCAGCCTTGCTTCAATGCTGGATAACTGTTCTGGCGTATCTAGATCATGATGGAATTACACTAGAGTCTCAGTGGAGAATCTTGGGGCTAGAGTCTGACCAGTTTAAGCCCCACCCTCCATACAGGCTCCCTTTCGATGACAATAGGAATGGTTTTTTCTCATTAACCTTTGCTCATACAAATTCCATAGGTCTTTATTTCCTCCATTCTACAACGGGGCTAGATCTTGCAAATTACCCCAAGCTGATTCTCAAAGATTCCTCAAGTGAGAAAAGGGAACTGAGGGGCCTGGGCAGCACTGGATGGTTACTCTTAGCATTTGTTCTGGCATATCCTTTGAAGGTTGAAAACTTGCGTCCTCAATGCACAACAAATGACAGTTAAGGAAAAAGCCTACATTCTAAGGAGAGATGGAAAGGTGGTCAGGTTCATCATTTTTGGAGAGGAGTCAACAAAGCTATGGATGTTCACATAGACCAACAACTCTCTAATGTTCTTCTCATTCTGCTTACACAATTTGAGAGAGAGTTGAAACTCAAAGGAAGCTTCCTAAAAGAGCAAACAAGATCTTCTCCCTAGATAACTTGTAAGCAGGTAGTGTGAGGACTTTGTTAGGAGAACTGTGGTCTACTGCAGAGGAAATCATTCAAGGGACATGACCCTGGGTAGAGCGGCTGAGACTCTGAATTACATGAGACCTACTCATGCCTCAGGAAGTCTTTAAACAATTCAGGGTGAGTCAGTCCTACTTAAGCCTAGAGAAACCACGGCTAAATTAAGCAATAATTTAAAACAGTTCAGGATTAGTAGTCAAGCACATAATTGTACCTAGGTATTTGTTGTCCTTGATTCTCATTCTAAGGCAACATTAGCAAAGTCCTGGAAAGAGGGCTTGGGATGTTGGGCCCCAGTTTTACAAAATTCTGTCCATCTTGCAGGCAAACAGAAATTGAATTTAAATTCACCTCCTCTAACTCCAAATCCAGCATTCTTTCCATTGTACCATATTGCCTCAATTCAAACAAGTTCAACTGGTCTGTAATGGACCATCTTTATCATAGGGAGGCCCACTTTTAAAATCCAACTTAGCCCCTGTTCTTGAATGACAAGACAGTAAAAATCAATTGTCCCCCTCTCCACATGGAAAGAGCACTGGAAATAAGGGAGCTGCATTTGAATCCTGGCTTTATTGCCTCTGTGACCCTGAGTAAATCATTTCAGGTCTGAGCCTCAGTTCCTGATATGGAAAATAAGGGGCTTGGATTTTCTAAGTTTCTTTCTATCTCTAAGTCTTTCATTCTGTGCTCTCACTACTGCTCCATATCTTATAGAAACCAGAGCTTCCAAGATCTAGGTATGGACAATCCAAAGTGAATCTGGCTTTTATAATCCAAATGCAGTTTGTGTACAACACATAGATGTACAGAAAGCCAAATCTGTAAGAGCTGATCTGCAGAGAGGGTGATAATCTATATTGTGATTGAATGCTTTCTCACCCAGAAGTTCCCTGTACTAATGAAATCACAAGTCCAGTCCTTACTCCCATAGAGACAAAAACCCAAGCCCTCTTTCCATTTTATACTGTCTTGATATTAGAGTAAATATTACATAGAAGAAGAGTCCAAAATGTATCCATACCTAGGTATAATTAAATGCCTTACTCACTAATCTCAAAATGTTTTCAATCCTTGCTTAATCTAGCCCTGGTTTCCCACAAACTTGAATGCCCTAACTGACCCTGAATCATTTACCTTAGAGTCTGAGCCTGCCTGGGGCCTTTGAGTAACTCCCATTTGCTTCAACTTTTCCGCCAGGTTTTCCTCTACTTTTCCTTTCTACTTTTCCTCTACTTTGTATGTTGTTCATCCTTCATTTTTGAAGAGGACTAATGACACCACGATATTGGTGTCAAATAGTGGATGATGAGGTGACGTCTAGATTTGCATGTGAATTAGATTTAAGTCAGGAAGAATTGCAGTCATCAGCCTCATTCTCTTCCTGAGTCATCGAAGGGATATGATTAAAACCCAAGGACTGGTAGGACAAAAGTCAAGACAACTGACTTTGGCCCAGGATGCAATGGATGAACTTAGTGTCTTCGATGTCTGACCAAGCTCTAAGCGCTACAATAGGCTGAAGCACCTGCCTCAGCCACCTTTCTGTTTCTTGGAACAAAATTTTCTCTGCTACACACCTTAACTCTCCTAATAGAAGACCTTCTTGCAACAAGGAAAAGGATTTAATATGACTCCTTCCTTTGAGTGATATGAAGCTTTTCCTAGAATGGATAAAGCTAGGCTCTTTTGGGAAAGTGCAACTTTTTTACTACAAGGAATGATGATGTGCCTCCACAGGTGCTGTCAGGTAAGAGAGCATCCAGGAAAGATCAGAGAAAGGTGGAAAAAGTCATGGGTCTTGGCAACTCCTAGCTAAGAGATACAGCGGTAGTGATAAATAGGGTGGCCATGACAGGGAATCTCCTATGGGCTCCTAAGGCAAACCAAATGACAACCATTCACTTCTGGTAGTTCATGTAAACACCAATGATACTACTGGAAAGAACTTAGAAAACATTGCAAAGATTATGAAGTCAGAGGCAAGAAACTGAAGATCTTAGGGATACAGGTGGCATTTTCCTAGTTGTTTCTAACTGGGAAAATAAAGACTTCAGAAGAGAAGAGCAAATATGGTAAGTGAATAGGTGTTTAAGAAATGGGTATCTGGGTGTAAAATACTACTATTGGCACTGTAATTTAAAATATAGGGACCACTTGTTCCTAAACAAGAATAGATTATTTAAAAAAAAAAGGAAATCATGAAAACATAATCAAAATGGATTTGAATTGAAAATGGTAGCAAGGGGAAGAGAAAAAAACATATATGTATGTATGTGTGTATGTATATGTATATATGTATGTGTATATATAATCCTAAGTGCCTCTGACTCCAACCCTCTCACTCTTTCTCTCCATCTCTCCATATAGATATAGATATAGATAGGTAGATATGCACACATACACACACATTCACACACATCACCCAAGCTAGGTATTATAAATAATAACTACAAAGTCAGAAAAATAATAGCAGAAATACCTAGAAGCTCACAGGAGACACAACCCAAGGAATCAGCCAGTATTAAAACCCAAGGACTAAGATGTCTACCTACAAAAGCACAATGTGAAACAACATGAACTAGAGATTATAACACAAAGAGGCTAGTTTGACCTCATATATATGATTGAGATTTGGTGGAATGAGACTCATGATTATCAGCCAATAAGCACTAGCACCAGGACCTGTGCTAAATGCTGAAGATATGAAGAAAGGCAAAAGCATGTTTCCTACCCTTGAGGAGTTCATATTCTAATGGGGGAGTAAATATGCAAATAGCTATGTGTATTTAAGGTAAACACAGTGTAGATGGAAGAAAATTTCACTAGCAGTGAGGTCCAGTGGAGGTTGCAGGGCAGAGAACAGCCTCCTATGTAAGATGTGTTTGAGCCGAGTCTTGAAAGAAGTCAGAGAAATAAGGAGGTAGAACAAAGGAAGGAGAATATTCCAGAACTGGGAGATAATCTTTGCAAAGGTGCAAAGTATCATATACGAGGGCCAATAGGTAGATCAATGTAGTTAGATCACAGAATAATGGGAATACTGTGTAAGAAGACTGGGAAGGTAGGAAGGGGACAAGTTGTAAATGGCTTTAAATTCTAGAAGATTCTATATCTGAGCATGGAAATAATAGGGAGCCACTAAAGTTCATTTAGTAGGGCATGACATGGTTAGGTCTGCACTGTAGGAAAATCACTTTGGCAGGTGAGTAAAGAATGAATCAGAATGGGAAGAGACGAATTAGGGAGATCAGTTAGAAGGCTATTGGACTAGTTCATGTGAGAGGTGATCCCCATACCGAGGGGTGGGGAATTTGCAGTCTTAAGGTCATATGTGGCCTTCTAGGTCCTCTTGATTTCACCCCTGTACTATCCACCTCTGGATATAAGGAAATTACTTTGAGTAGAGATAAGAGATAAGTAGAGGAAGAAGATAACTAAAAGGGAAGGGTATGGGAGGAGCAATATGGTATGCCAAGAAGATATATTCTTATGAGAAAATCTAGGAACCAGAAGAGGGAAGCAAAATGGAGACCATTTGGGTGACCATGAATGGAAAGAGAAACAGAAGCAATATCATCATCAAAATATACTACAGACCACCTAGATAGAAAAATAAAACAGATGACCTCAGGACCAGAGGAGTAACCTAACAACAATAATGGAGGGATTTCAATTGTGTGTACATCTGCTGAAGTGCTCAACCTAAAACAGAGCAGCTAATAACTTACTGGCTTGCATTAGTCTTAAAATTTTCTTCATTTAGAAAGCAGAGAAGACAACATTGAGAAATTCTACTCTGGATTTGAGGCCCACCGACAAAGAGGAAACCACTGGAATTTAGTCAAATACCCCAGAAATCTGTCCCTGAACTTATTCTGTTGAATATTTTTATCAATGATTTAAATGAGAGTATAGGATGAGGGCTTGTCAGATTCACCACTAACGCAAAGCTTGGAGAGATAACTAAGATGCTGACCATCAAAATCAGGATTCAGAAAGATGGTGAAGGATTAGAATGGTCCAGATCTAATAAAGGATAAAAGTTAAAGAGATAAATATAAAGTTTTGTATTTGAGTCCAAAAAATCAACTTCACAAGTACACGGTACGGGAGATGTGCCTACATGGTAGGTTGTCTGAAAAACATATGTGGGTGTTTTAGGGCAGTGCAAGTGCAATAAAAATGAATAATGTAATATGGTATCCAAGAAAGGTAAGTTGGTCTTAGGTTGCTTTCAGAGGCACAATGTTACCCACTAGGCAAACAATAGTTCTGCTACATAATGCCATGGTCAGACCACTTATAGAGTTTTGAATCATGAATTTGGTTCTGAATTGTGTTCAGCTTAGGAATTACATTGGTAATCTGGAAGACATCCAGATGAAGTCAACCAGAATTGGAAAGGATCTAGAAACCATGCCATACTAGAATTAGTTGAAGGGACTATGGATAAAGAGACTTGAAGTTTTCAAGAAAGTAAGAGGGAAGGTACCAAATTTAGAATGTTTTCATTATTATTATTAAATAAAGCTGAAAAAGGGAGGAGAAATATAGAACAGTAGCTAGCAGGAATGAATGGATGAAGTGAGGTTATTTTAAGGATGGGAGTATCCTAGGCATGTTTACTAGTAGATAGAAAGAGATTGGAGATTAGAGAGTGGGGGTGATTTGAGAGGCAATCTGCTGAAGAAGAGGGAAGGGGATGGGATCAAAAACGCATGTTGAAGAGACTTAGAGATGGGACATTATAGTTGGTATAAAATAAAAGTCTTAATGTCCCCAAAGTCTTAGTGAAATTTTAAGTTTTAATACCTAAAAGCTGTTAAAGGTGACTTAATAGCTTATTAAAGATGAACACTGAGCTAGAAATGTTAAGACATCTTGAATTTGAAGAGCTACAATGTGGAAGAGAAGTTGGCTTTGTTTACCTTAGCCCCAGATTTTCAACCTAGGTGCCAGGTAGAAATTGAAAAGATGCAAATTTAGGCTTCATATGAAGAAAAACTCAGATTGGTTGCCTAGCAAACTAATGCATTCTACTTTGGTGAAGGCTTTTGAGGAAGTCTGTCTGACATCTTGGAGGGTATGTTCTAAGAAGGGTCCTTGTTCAGATATTAGCTGCTTTTGAACCGGCTTACAGTTCCTTGATTCTGTGATTGAGTCTAACATGTCAAAGGACACAGTCAAAGGTGTCTTGGTAGACAGAGGAAAGAGTAGGTATAATACCTCTTGGAACTCAGAATAGGCATTGGATTATCTATAAGAAACCACAATTTCAGACAACAGGCTCATCAGCTGCCTCCTGTGTACTAAGTCCCACATCCAAGGATCCTAGGTAACCTAATTCACCTGCCATCTCCCAAACTGAGCTCTTGGGTTCTCACTAGGCTGCACTATGTGGGACACACTGTCTCCCACTTAATCAGTGGTATGCCTGAAACTTTGAGGGCTACAATGGTCCTGGCTCTGTTCAGGACTGAGGGAAGAACTTCAGGATATGTGGCCTCAAACAACATTGCCAAACTTCCCGACACCCTGAAAGACACAACACTTCTTGGCCTGTCCCAATTGGGCCAAGAACACATAAGCTTCCTGGTTAGGAAACCATCACTTCCTCTTCTCTCACTCTCTTCAAAACCTTCCACAATCTGGTTTCTAACTGTATCATTCAACTGAAACTGCCCTTTGAAAAGTTGTCGACTTTTTCATTGCCAAATCTAATAGCCTTTTCTTAATCCCCTTCCTTCTCGAACTTGGCAGCAGTCGACACCATTGATTATTTCCTCCTGGGCACTCTCCTCTCTGAGTTTTCATGATTCTTTCATGACTCCCTTGGTTTTCTTCCTCAGTTTTTTTTTCTAGATCCTCATCTATATCATAGATTCTTAATCAATAGCCTCAAAAATGGAATTCATGGGGTCTATGAAATTGGATGGGAAAGAAAAAAATAGATTTTTTATTTTCACTAACCTCTAACAAAAAAAAAGCATTTGTCTCCATTATTTAAAGACATTATTCTAAGAAGAGGTCTATAGGCTTTATCAGATGGTCCAAGGGGTCCATGACACAAAAAATGTTAAAAACCCCTGTGTCGTGCCCATTAAGTATAGATCTCTCCCAAGGATCTGTCATAGACCCTCTTTTCTTTTCTCTATATTTTGAATCACTTGGTGATCTCATTAGATCCCATGGGTTCAATTATCATCTCTGCATAGATCATTCCCAACATTTTTTCAACCCTAGTCTCTCTTCTGAGCTCCAGTCATACATTACAACTACCCATTAGATATTTTGAACTGTATTTCTATAGGCACTCAAAGTCAACATGTCCAAATCACAATTCATTTTACTTACCCCCCCCCCAAATCTACCCCTTCTTGTTCCCTAGAGGGCACCACCATCCTCCCAGTTACCCAGGGTTGTATCCTCAATATCTTTCTTGGCTCTTCATTCAATAATCTAAATACCCAGGCATGATCTGACTCACGATCCAAATTCTGTCATTTCTACATTCACTAATTCTCTCAAAAACTATCTCTTCTTGTACTAGCTATCCCCCTAAGCCTCGAATGCACTCTCTCACTTCTACCTCTTAGAATCCCTGGCTTTCATTAAATTTCAGCTCACAAGCAAAAGTTTCAAGGGGCCTTTTCCAGCCCCTCCAGCCACCAGTTGTCCATGCCTTTCCACTCTAAGGTTATGTGTACCTACTTTTTTATTTCTTTTTTATGGATATATCATCTCCCCCATTAAAATGTAAGCTTCCTTACAGTAGAACCTATTTTTTCTTTTCTTTTTTTTTGTAACTATATGCTTAGCATATAGTGCCTGGTACATAATAAGAGTTTGTTAAATGTTGATTGATTGAAAAAAGAAGTGCTCTTTGGGTTTTAGGTAGACTAATTTGTCACAGATATGCAGAATGGACTGGAAATAGAACAAACTAGAGGGAGGACCATTAGAAGAAAACTCTTGGGGTGACTAGGTGGCACAGTGAATAGAGCACTAGCCCTGGAGTCAGGAGGACCTGAGTACAAATCTGGCTTCAGACACTTAACAAACACACAAAAATAATCTATCCGTGTGACCTTGGGCAAGTCACTTAACCCCAATTGTCCTCCAAAAAGAAGAAGAAGACTCTTAAAATAATCCTCTCTGGAGGAATAAGAGTATGGACTAAAAAGGTAGCAATGGAAATAGAAAGGAAGGGATGGATCCAACCAAATAAAGAATCAACAAAATCTCAATGATTTAATTTGGGGATTTAGGGTAAGGTAAGAGTCAGAGAATACATGTGAATGAGTGAGCCTGAATGTGGCTTACAGCATGGCATGAGCATGGGAAGATACATGGTATTGTGAAAAAAAAACATTGCATAGTGAGCTAAGGAACTTCAGTCCCAGTTTTTATTTCATCACTAAGGAAATGTGCAACCTTGGGCAAATCACTGAACCCCTATGTATCTGTTTCCTTATCTGTAAAATAAGGGAGTTGGATTAGATGAACTTTAAGGTCTCTTCTGGCTTTAAATCTATGATCTAATGATCCTATCAACTCCTAGGAGTTCACCAAGAAAGAGTTTGTTATCTGACCATAATGGTCAGATCACAAATCCATTCAAGAAGTTAAATATGGACAAATAGAACTTGAAGAAGATTCTGAGTGAATATGGCATGAGGACTATGTTTATTTCCATAATCTGAATAGTGAATAGAACAGAAATGACTTTTAGTAACACATCTTTTAGAAGGACCTAAGGAGAAATTTAAAGGCTCATTATAACAAGCAAGCTTCAGTTCTTTTAGTTGCAGGATTATGTGCATTATGTACTAGGCAGGGAATTTTGGAAGCAGAAAGAACTCTTCCTTCATGGATAGAACAGCTAATAAAAGCTCATGCCAATGAGACAATTGGTCTTTCATTGGTCAAGTGTGCTGTCATTGGATATCCTGTTGGTGAGTTAGAAGGGAGATGTTATGGGGGAAGCTCAGAGAATTATCTTGCCACCAGCTTGTGTAGCTCTGATGAGATATTTTCTTATTAAACTCAGATGTTATTTTTCTAATTTGCCTCTGGATTTTTAATGACTCTTACTCCAAACACAACATTTAGCAGCTCTGAGAAAATGATAATAAAGTTGAACATAAGGGAAGTGTTTAATGGGAAAATGTTGGATTTAAAGTTGATTTTCCCAGTCCACTTCTTCCCTTTGCCCTTTTGAGTTCACCACATCTAATTTCAGTGTCTTAATAATGAAAGTTTTGGTAATAAGCCAAAATATAAATAATATATATTTATTTGCCTGGCAGCTGGAATAAGGACTACATCCCATTTGAAGTTCTTTCTTAATTTGAGATTAGATCTAAACCATCTTGATTAAAAAAATGTGATTTATGTGGGCCACTCAGGCTTCCAAAGTCAGCACAGCACATTTATGAGACTATTGTTTGAAGCAGAGACATGATTTATCTCAACATTTCATTCTAATACTGGAGGTAGATTCAAATGTTGTTCTGTCCTAACTGTACACTAGTAGACTGCAAAAGTAATGAACTATGCTTTGAGACAAAATAGTACACTGGGGGTTGAGACCTGTCTTCCACTCATCCAAAGCTTCACTCTCCTATTCCTTTTACTCCTTTTTTACCCCCCTTCCCCTTCCCCAGTCCAAATATCTTACCATTTCTACCATCACAACATCTCTTGTATAGGTACCCTTCACACTACTCACATGGTCAGCACTCCAATTTGGATCTTCATTACCTTTTGCTTAGACCATTGTAATAGCCATCTCATTGAGTTCTCTGTCTCAAGACTCTCCATAAGACAAACATCCTCCACTCAGTTGCCCAACTGATTGCCCTAAAGTGCAGGTCCAATGATCGGGTCCATTCTTCAATAAACTCCAATGATTTCTCCAGAGGCAGATATGAAGTTCTCTGTTTAGAATTGTAAGCTCTTCACAACCTGTCTGCTTTCTAGTATTCTAATACTTTACTTTGTTCCATTCACTCTACAGTCTAGTTATGCTAGTCTCCTTGCTATTCCTAGAACATGATACTATCTCCCATCTTTGAACCCTTATACTTGCTGCCGCCCTACACCTAGAATGCTATCCCTCATTACTTCCAACTCTTAGCTTCCCTCCATTCCCTGGATTTAGCTCAAATCTTGCCTTTTGCAGAATGTGAGATCACTGAAGGCAAGGATTGTGTTTTTTTTTATTTTCTTTGAATCCCGTGCTTAGCACAGAAACTAGTACACAGTAAATACTTTTAAATTTTTTATTTGATTTTGTTTAGCTCATATATTTCCCACAAAATGAGTAAGGAGTTGATGTCAATGAGATAACAGGCATCTAGATTTTTCCCCTTGAAGCTATCCTTGCCTTTTAGGATTCCTTCCTGCCCATCTGACCAGGCAAAGAAAACACTGGGAAGGAAAGCTTCAGATGGCTATTAGACCCTGATTATTATGATAAAATATATCAAGATTGCCAAAATTTCTTAGTTTTCCTGAATTTCCAGCTAGCTGTTTCAACTGCATCATATTCTTCCATGTCTAAAAACTACATTTTTAACCATGGTTTAGATCTAATCTCAAGTTAATAATGATCTTCAAATGGCATGCTGCCCAAAAGGAAAATATCTATGCAAATGATTTATCTCTGTCATGGCTTTCTTCCTACCTCTTGACCCATACTCCTTGAATCCCTTTATAGGATTATTATACATATCCCATACTTTGTGCATGTACGTACCCCCAGAGCTTGTTTACTGGGTCCTTTTCTCTCTCTCTACACTTTCCTTCTATATGACCTCATCCATTTCCATTAATTCAACTAACATCACCCTGCAAATGACTCCCAGAACTAGTCTTTATATCCAATATTGATCTCCATACTGAGTTTAGTCCTATATCTTCAACAATCTGCTAGACATTCCCACCTACATGGCATCTCAATATATCCAAAATAGAATTCATAGTCCTCCTGCACTAACCTCACCCATTCTCCTAACTTCCCCATTTCCTATTGAGGATTCTGCCATTATTCCAGGCATCTTAGTTCCCGACCCAGCAGTCATCCTCAATTCTTCACTCCTCTCTTTCTTCCCCAATTGCCCATCAGTTACCAAGTCGTGTCATTTCTATTTCCTCAACATCTCTTATATCCATCTTTTTCCTCTGACTCCCAGAGCAACTATTCTAGCTCCAGCCCTTCTCCCCTTTTTTCCTAGACAATTATAATAACCGCATAATACATGAGCAGATGAGTAGTGAGGTAAGTTTTAATTCAGTTACAGGGTCATATAAAAATAGCTAGCATTTACACAGCACTTCAAAGTTTGCAAAGCACTTTTTATATACTATTTCCTGTGATCCTCATAACAACCCTGTGAGATCCATGCTATTATTGTCTCCATTTTGCAAATGAAGAGATTGAGGAATTAAATGACTTGCTTGCAGTAAATATCTAAGGCAGATTTAAATCTCAGTTCTTCCTGACTCCAAGATAAGAGATGTATCCATGGCACCATCTACCTCACATACATGATAAATTTTATGCTCTAGGTCAGAGGTTCTTAACTTGACATTCATTGACTTGGCCTAAATTTCAATATGATGTTTTCTTTGTAATCTTATATATTTTCTTTTATGCATCAAAAACATTATTCTGAGTTCAGAGGCTTCACCAGAATGCCTAAAGGGTCCATCTCTCTCTCTCTCTCTCTCTCTCTCTCTCTCTCTCTCTCTCTCTCTCTCTCTCTCACACACACACACACACACACACACTCACACACACACACACACGTGCGCACTTTAAAACTCCTTGTTTTAGGTAAAAGAGCTAGGAGTGTCTAGTTATTCTTCTGAAAGAATTTTAATACAGTAGAGAGTACTGAAGGTCTATTAAGTCTGGGTTTCTTAGCACAAAATAATACAATAAAAATTCCAGTGAGGCAAAGACATATCCAAACCTACAAATTCAATTCAACTCAATTAAACAAACATTTGTTAGGCAGTGTTTAGATGCAAAGATTCAATTTTCTTTTTGTTCTTTTTTAAACCCTCTGGAGTACCAAAAATTAAAACACAAAGGGAAAAAATTTGGCTAGTGATCATTTTGAAAGGAATGCAAAAGTAGGCTTCTGACAAGTTTTTATTTGAGTAAAGAAATTTCAGAGTCAGAAAAAAAACCAACAAACATTTTTAAAATATTCTGCTAGGCCCCTCTCACCATTGTCATATCATTGTTTTGATGCTGGATAACTATTCTTGAGCAGTTAGATCATGATGGGATTACACTGGAGTCTTAGTGGAGAATTTTAGGGCTAGTACAATTTAAGCCCTCAGCTCTTTTATACTCAGTCCCATAAACCCCACCTTTCATACAGACTCCCTTTAGGTGGCTATAGAAATGGTTTTCCCTTATTAGTCTACTAAGACTTTAGCTTTAAAAGGTCAAGATCTCCCACTGCATCCTGGGCCATCTCCAGTCGTCCTGATCTATGTTTTGCCACTGGACCCGATGACTTTGGAGGAGAAAGTGAGGCTGGGGATTTCGTATAGCCCTCCCTCACTGTAATCCAATTCACTTGTAAGTCATAATATCATCTTCCTCATGTCATGGTCCTCTTTGAGAGCGAAGGACAAACCATAACCTACAAGGTGACAGAAACAAAAAAAGAGGCAATGAAACAGTTCTTGCTCTCAGGGAGCTTATATGTTTCTGAAGCATACAATATATAAACATGTAAAGAAATAGGATCAAAGGATAGAGAAAGCACTAATAATTCAAAAGATTAAGAAGGGTTTTAAATTGGAGTCTGAATCCCTACCTAAACTGAACCTTGAATGGAATTAAGGATTTTAAGAGAGTATTCCAGGCATGGCAGACAAACCTACTCACAGGCATAAAGGAGGTAGATAAAATACCAGGTTCTGGGAACTTAAAGTTAAGCCAGTTTAACTGCAACACAGAGTATGTAAAGGAGAGTAAAGCAAAATTCAACAGCAGACAACAAAAGAAAACCAGCAAGGAAGCAAAGAAAAGCTGGACAGCTTTGAAAACAATGTGTAGTATTTATTATATGTTTTCTTGAAGTGGAAATTTTTAATTTTTTGTTTCATATTGAGTCCTCTCTTATGTTATGCTGTGTACATGGCAATTTTTTTTCCTTTTCTTAATTTGTACTTAAGTTTAAAATAAATTTTAAAACAAAAAATTAAATTAAAATAAAAATTAAATTCATCTGGAAAGGTAAGCTAGAATCAAATTGCACAGGATGTTACATTTGAGCCTGAAGTTTGTATTTTACCTAGGAAACAATAAGAAGCTGAAGAGTATTTTTTTTTATTTTTGCTTTTTGGAGGGACAATTAAGTGACTTGCCTAAGGTCACACTGCTAGTAAGTGTTAAGTGTCTGAAGCCACATTTGAACTCAGGTCCTCCTGACTCCAGGGCCAGTACTCTATTTACTGTGCCACCTAGACACCCCCTGAAGATTCTTTAGGAAGGAAGTGGCAGGGTCAAACTTAACTGTAGCCTGATGAATATAAGAATAAATAAATCATGAATATATCACTTTTCACTAAAAATATTATTTTTTACTAGAAAAATTACAAATTACAAGAATTGATGGATTTTTAACCTAGTTATTTAAAAAAAGAAATACAAAAATATTCAATATTTGTGACACAATAAATAGCATTAACTACCTAATATTTCTAAGCAACATGCAGTTGGGCTCAAACAATAACTCAACTTCTTTTCCTTTCAATAGAAACTAAAAATCATGACCTTCCTCATGGTATGCTAATGGAGATTGAATTGCACAGTATTGTACATTCTCAATGCTACTTATAATTGGTGGTGATGAGAGAAGTCACATCAAGCCAAGTCAACAAGAGCTCATTATTTGCCTAAAGCCAGGTGACCTTATAAATAAGACATTTTCAGAACATGGTAATGGAATGAGAGTTGATGAGCTCTCTCAAGGAAAGGTCTCCAAACTATTCAACTACTGGCCAAAATCATTCATTTGGCATCATGCTTACACACTTCAAAAGAAGTGATACAAATAAAGACATAGACTTGGATTGCTCAAAATGCTCGTATTATATTCATTTCAGCATAATAATTCCAAAGCCATCTTACTTGAATGCTAGTGCTATAAAGTTGGAGTTTCTTAAAAGGTCGTTTATTAGTATGCTCTGCAATCTGGCTTTCAGTCTCCTGATTGAAACTGCTCTTTTTATAGTTACCAATGATCTCTTTTAAAAAAAAGTTTTTATTGATGTCATTTGTTTTTAACATCACCAGTTTCCACCAATATCCCTTCCTCTCTCACTCCCATATAACAAATAATCCTTTCAAGGCAAAAAAAGAGGAAAAATCAATGTAACTGATGAATATATTGGAAAAAGTCTGAATATATGTGCAATGTATATCACTTATGGACCTTCCACCTTTACCAAAGCACAGAATAGGAGTGTCTTCTCATATATTTTATTATGAGCCATGATTATTCTTTATAATTATACAACATTCACTTTTGATTTTGGGGGGAGAGGGTGTTTTTTCTATTTACATTGTTGTATTCAGTGTATATATTGTTTCCTTTGCTCTGCTTACTTTGCTCTGTATCACTTGTTCCCTTGTATTCATCACATACATAATTTCTTACATCACAGTAATATTCCACTACATTCATATACCACCATTTGTTTAAGCCATTCCCCAACTGACAGGATCTCCTTTTTTCCCCAAATTCTTTGCTACCACAAAAAACATTACTACTTTCTTCTTATCAATTACCTCCTTGAGCAAAGTAAAATCAACACAAATCCAGATAAAACTAAAAAGAATAATCAGAATCTATTATAGTTACATGATAGCAAAAACAAGAACACAAAAGAAATAAAGAAATAACACCAAAAATATAAAATTTCTGAACTGACAGAAGACCAAATATTGAGATTAAATAAATCTACCTCAGAAAAATAAATATAACCATTCATGTGCATGTGCACACATATGTGTATGTATATGTTTCAACAAAGTCTATGGTTTGGAGTTTTTGTGTATGTGAAGACATACATATCTATGTATATCTATTTCTATCACAGAGAGAGATTAAAAATACTTAATGATAGATTGATTGAATAATAAAAGGTTTGTAATCTACTGTCCACTAAACATATGCTTTTGATTCTTCATTTTCAGAGATTTCACAGAATTAGTAAATATAACCTCTATCTTGACTGTCTGTGTCTCTCTCTTATCTTCCTTCTATGTTCTTCTGTGTATTTTCTTGAAATGCTTCATTGATGATCTTTTCTTTATCACTTTTTTCCCCCTCACTTCCTTCTTAGCCCAGTCACTGCTTGGTGCTTCCTCTTTCCCTCTTCTAAACCTTTCCATTTGTATCACTGCTTCACGTTTCCAGCCTGTGCACTTAAAAAGTGCATGCTGGCTTTTCTAAATAGATGCCCCATCTACATTTATTGTTTTAGGCTGTCTGGTTCCATTTCTTTTTCATGATCATGCCTAGAATGTATTGGGGGAGCTAGGTTCCTTGACAACTTTCCATGCAGTCACACCAACCTGAAGTCTAGTATTTTATTTTCTTGTCTCTAACCTAACATTGAAAATGGAGTTAGGGCTCCCCACATTGCACATAGAGCTTGAAGATGTCTAAGAGGTTGCAGCCCCAAAAC
>NW_027186340.1:155085-176524 GCF_028583685.1 Petaurus breviceps papuanus
TGCAATTCCTCTACAAAGATCCAAAAACCCCATACCAGACTAAGTCCTGATAGATAAATCCAAGACTAATTTTTTTTAATTTTTAGAGCCCAAGTCAACATAGGAAGATAGATAAAGAGAACTATGGGCACTGAGGATGACATTTAACCAGGAACAGTTCTGAAGATCATTCCAGCACAAAGATTAAAAGAGGTCTGAAGATATGTGTTCAGGTAAGAAGAGGGTCCCAACTCTGTGTAAAGTGCAGAAACCATTGCCAATTGACAGCTCTGTCATTTACTATCCAATTTTGGGTCACAGATCCAGAATGGACTGAAAAGTAGATCTGTACCTGGGAGTAATCCAGAGAGGGAACAGTAATAGATCCTAGGCTATGTACTGAGTAAGGAGCGAGTTCAGAATCAAACTGCATGCCTGTGATCCCAAGATTGGAACAGATTCTTTGTTTCAGCCCCCAGACCAGTCTGAAGCCTTCAATAAAATAACCAGGGCAGGAAGACCAGAATAAAGGAGAGTCCAGAGTTATGACACTCTGCACTGGCAGATAGTGGCTGAAACCAGTAGCCATCTACTGAAATTCTAACAAAGGGCATGCCCACAGGTATGTTGCTCAAACCTGAATCTAGGTCAGTAACTTGCAGAGGTCAGACTAGGAGGGCAGTGATCAGACTTTCAATTTGATCATTCTAAAAGCATACAGGTCACTAGCCTGACTTTTCCCTGAGATCCTGGAGTAACATAATACTCAATGCCTCAAGGAAACAAGAATAGAATCCAAGAGGATACAAACTCAGCCCAGACATTCCTTCCAGAACCTGGCCGTAATATAAAGTCCTGCTTCAGGAAGTAGACTGCAAGAATGAGCAAACAAAAAGTTAATCCCATCATAAGGAACTATTATGGTGACAGGGACATCCAAGACACAAACTCAGAAAAAAAATGAATCCAGAACATCTATACACAAAGATTCCAATAAAAACATAGCTTGGACACAAGTTCAACTAGAATTCCTGGAAAAGATGAAGAAAGATTTTTTAAAGAGCTAAAATTATTTTATAAATAAAACAAGAGTTCTAGGAGGGAAAATAATGGAGAAAAAAAAGAAAACTATGGAAGAAAGAATTGGAAAGAGAATTAGTAGCTTGACATAAGAGCTATAAAACCTTACCTGAACAACACAACTCCTCCAAAATTAGAATGGGCTGAATAGAGATTAATGATTCCTTGAGACAACAAGAAATATTAAAACAAATTCAATAGACATTTTTAAAAAGAGAGAAAGAAGAAAATAAAAGGTATCCCATAGCAAAACAAAAACAAACAAATGAGCAACAACAACAAAACCACTGACCTGTAAACAAGATTGAGGAGAGAGAATTGCAGAATCATTGAACTATCTGAAAGCCATGACAAAAACAGAGCCCGATATTTTATTTCAAAAATTCATCAAATAAAATGCTCCAAATTTCTCAGAACCAGAGGGCAAAGTAAAAATAGAAAAAATCTACTGGTCACCTCTTGAAAGAAAATACAGAATAAAATATTCCAAGAGCATTATAGCCAAAATGCAGATTTTCTTAATCAAAGATGAATTATACATTATATTCCCTTGCTAACTAATTGATCGAGGAAGTAACAATCTGATTTCTGTAGGCATATGGAAAGTAGGACGTGAGTTAATATGAACTGCTTATACTAGAACAATGCACTGTGTACAGCCTCGTACAGCCAAGCACCTAAACATCTTCCTACAATTCTTTTTGTCAAAGGTAAGTAATTTGAAAATGACTGTCAGTTCTTTATGCACAGTTAAGGCCTTTCAAATAGGTCTGGGCAAATGGGATTAGACCTTTCAAAAATATTACACTGGATACCAAGCTAAGATGTCAAAGTGAATAGGAACGGAACAGCCTAGATCTTTCATAGCTATAAAAATAAACTTGAAAAGAAAGCATAAGACAAAGTAATAATCAAGAAATTGAGGTTAGACTAGTGTGAGTGAATTTTTCCTGCTGATGTCCCTATAAAGAGAGAGCCAGAAGTCTGTGGGCTGTAGGGAAGAGATTCAACCAGAAAATACTAGACCAGAGAGCCTCATTGTGGAAGTCTTCCAGTGCAAGGGAAGCAAGCCAGGGAATCCTGAAATATTCGTCTGTGTCACTGAACCAGGGTCATAATCCTACAAAACACAACCTGGGAAGACAAAGATCAGGCCAAGTCCTAGACTAGACTGTGCCTTAGGGCTCAGAAAGTTTGTAACTCAGGAGGCTGAGTCACCTCTGACATCCCTGAAGAACATAACACACAGTACCCAAAGAAAGCAGTGACAAACTTCCAGATACCACAGAGCAATACTAAAAAAGGTCCTGACTTTCCTTCAAGAAGTTTGGAGAACTTGGACCCAATACAAAGTCTCAAGTCAGGAAGAAAGGCTGGAAAATTTAAAAAGAGAAAACACATTGACACGAGGAATACCCTCAAAGAGAAACCCAGAAGAAAATAACTCCAAAACAACTAAAAGAAGAGCCTCAAACAAAACCATAGTTTGGCTACAAGGTCAAAATAGAATTCCTAGAAGAAAAGAAGCAAGAGTTTTTAAATTACATTTTATATTGTAAATTCTCCTTTTTATTTTTGATATTTGCATTTGATTTTCTTTTCTCTTTTTTTTTAATTAGACTACCTGATGGTTTATTTTATTGGTAATTTTCTCCTGATTTTATTTATCACTTGAAGGGATTTTTTTCAATTTTGTTAATATCTCCTTTGAGTTTCAGAATTTCTATTTTGGTGTTCAGCTGGGAATTTTTAACTGTTGATTTTCTAGGTATTTTTTCATTGTGTGATCAAATTATTTATTTGTTCTTTTCTTTCTTTTTTATGAAGGTATTTAAACATATCAATTTTTTCTTCAGAATTGTTTTGACTGTATCTCAAAAGTTTGGGTGTACTTTCTTTTTGATTTCATTGAATTTGAAAAAAAAAAACTATTGCTTCTGTGGTTTATTCTTTGAGCCACGAATTCCTTAAGATTAAGTTATTTAATTTCTAACATATAATTCTTTCTTCAAAGGCCCTCTAATGAATATAATTTTTATTTCATTATGGTTGGTAAATGATATGTTTAATATTTTTGCTCCTCTGCATTTGTTGTTTCATTTATATTCTTAATTACATACTCATTTATATTTCCTTTCAGTAATTGCTAGACTTTTCTAAAACTCTCTCCAGGTCCAAAACTCTTTTCTTTTTTTACATTTTTGTTAATTTGTATGGAAGTCTGAGAGGGTACATTGATATCCTCAACTATTATAGATTTTTATCCACATATATCATTTAATTTTTCCTTTAAGTAATAAGATGCTATGCCACTTGGTGCATACATATCAAGTATTGATGTTAATTCATTGTCTCTAATATCTTTAAACATAATATAGTTTTCCTGTTTACTTCTTTTAATTAACTCTATTTTTACTGTTGCCTTATATGAAATCATGATTGCTATCCCACTTTTGAAATTCATTTAAAACATAGATTTTGTTCTAGACCTTTATTTTAACATTATTAGTTTTTTTTTCTTTTTCAAGTGTACTTCTTGTACACAACATATTATTGACATCTACATTAAAATACATTCTGCTATCCTCTTTCATTTTAGGAGTGAGTCCATTTCATTCATTTTCACAGTAATGATTGTTCATTGTGTATTTACCTCCATCCTATCTTCTTTTACTTTTTTCTCTCTTTGCTCCTACTTTCCTCTTTATAAAAAAGAAGATGGTGAGAGAAGTAGTATACTCAATACTAGTGATCTATGCACTATGTTTTTGCTCCATCCTTTTCTTCTTTTCCTAATTCTAGCCCTTCTAGTACAAGCTTTGAAGGCTCCTAACCTATGGGTCAAGAGCACATTCAGAGTCAGAGTAAGGCTATTTTGACTAGCTCCTAGATTCCCTGTTCTTGCATACCTGACTATAGGCTTTAGGTATCCCTGTCTTGTTACTGTCCCTCCAGCCAGAAAGTTTCCATGTTCTTTGCACCTTGTGAGGGTTTTTTTTTCCTGGCTGGACTCCTTCCCTATTGCCCACAGACTTCTGACTTTCTTTGTAAGACCTGTACGGAAAAAAGTACTACCTATAGTTCCATTTCTTGAATAATGCTCCTTCTGGTGATTTTTCATGTTTGCTGGACTGATTAAGAGAAAATCCTACTTCTATTCACTTTGCATCCTTTTTGAGGATGGTCAAAAATTATACTGTACATAAAATGAGAATTATAAAGGAAAGAATTGAAGAGAAATAGTTCAGTAGAAGAGATAGAAAACTTTACCCAAGCAACAGACTCCCAGAAAATGAGAATGGACAAAAGAGAAATGAATGACTCCATGAAAACAAAGCTTTGCTATTTAAGCCAAAAAAATGTGGGTCTTTTTGGTCATAAAAGCTGATGGAGATTTTTTGGGTCTCCTCTGCCCCTCCCCCATCTATAACCCAATCACAAAACAGGACATGATCATAATTTATAGGCTCATAATATTTAGAGTTAGAAGGGATGTATGGAATGAGATGATGTAATGGATGAAATGATGTATGGAAAGAACTTTTAAAACCTTAAAGCTTTATGTGAATATTTATTATTATCATCTATTTATATCTATTTTTAGATGGTTCGGAGTTAGAAGGGATAAGTTTAAATTCAGAGTTGGAAGGATCAAATTAGATGATGTATATAAAGAACTTTCAAAACTTTAAGGCTCTATATAAATATTTATTATTATCTCTTTATATCTATATTATTATTATTATTATTTAGTCTAAGCCTTATGTCACAGTTGAGAAGACTGAAACCCAGAGAAGTTAAATAACTTGCCTAAGATCTCACAATTTATTCTCAGAGAGGGAATTTCAACTCACATCCTATGATTTGCCAATACACTCCTTTTCCTCCCCAATTTGATCTTTCTAAAATAATACATAATGAGAAACAAACTTTTGAGGACATCCTCTCCTATCACAAGAGTCCCATGTAGCCCCTTAGGTTTTTTCACTGATACTTAAAAAAAATCCTTACCTGTGATTTCACTGATGTAGAGAACCTCAAGTGAGAAAATTCCTTTCAAACAATTTAGATTGATAGGTGACTCTTCTGCCAATTAAGATCTTAGAAAGATGTTTGAGGTTTACCCAGTAGGTTTTGGAGTTGGAACTTGAACCCAGATCTTCCCAGCTTTGAAAATAGCTCTCTATCACCAGGCTATTTTTCTCTATGTCTCTGTCTCTCTCTGGTTTTTTCTGTCTCTGTCTCTCTGTGTTCCTGTCTCTGTCTCAGGCTCTCTATCTGTGTCTATCTCTGTCTCTGGTTCTGTCTATTTCTCCCCCTTTCCCACCACCTCCCCCCCACTGTATTACTTCCTCTACCTATACTTCATTACAAAGTAGTTGGTGAGCTTGCTGAGAGCACCTTGAGGGATATGTATGATATAATGAATTGCTGCTACCTCCTAAGCCACAGAAAGCTTTGGATAGCATCAGTGTATTATAATTAATACTGTTTCTATTTTTCTCTTTCAAAGCTGTTCATACAACACATCGGGTAAGTGCTAAAAATTACATCCTCTCAGAGAGTCCAAGGAAAGTTAGGTCCAAGATGGCCACCTGATAGCGCACTATCCATGACTAGAACATTGTCCAAGTTTCCAAGCCAAGTCACCTACTTTAATGTGGTCTTGTGAAATAAAACGTTAACTCAAAAAATGTTTCTTGCACATATGCTTATTTTGCAAAAATATTTATATCCCCCTGTAATCTGAGATCTGAATGGATCCCTTGACTGGCTCTGGCTTCCTTTACCACAAATAGAAACATAAACAGTCTTGCTTTTCTACCTTTTGGAAAGATGTTGAATTTGTAGTCACCTTCATCCTTTTCCACCCTTGTCCTTGCTCCACAATGTCCCACCACAAGCACCATTTCTTTAAGGTGTTCAGGACAAAGGCTTATAATACTGTCTCCTAATATTTTTTTTGCCTGATTTAATTGATGTTCTTTTTTTTCTCATCATTGAAGTCCCATTTCAAGCAATTGAATTCCAATGTGCCTCAAACATGTGGGGCGAGGGGTCCTCTGGGGAGGCACACTTTCTGTTATCTGTACATAAAGGCAAGAATCAGACTCTCAGGAGTGGCTAGTTGTGCTCATTTCACCTGACCATTTCTGCTTAGTGAAGGAGGTCTAAGAGCGAGGTAAAAGGGGCTCTTTTCAGAAACCAGTGATAGCCTTACTCTCTGTCCTAAATTCTCTGCGTGCTGATTGACAGATATATTTTCTCTTTCATTAAATCCAACAAAGTCGATTCATGAGCTTTTATAGTTAAAAAAAAAACTTATTACCAACACTATGATAAGCTAGGCCCCTGAATGCCAAGCCTACCACAGCCTTTAACCTCTTACTTAATCAAATCAATTTACAGGAGCAATAAGACGAAAATAGACTAAAAATTATCAAAAGCATCTTGGTACACAAGGATACGAGGCCAAGGTCGACCATCTACTTGTGTCCAGCATCTAATTTATTCCTCTTTCCTCTAGGAATTAGCCCCCTCAATTATCCCTCTTCTATTGTTCATTTTCAATCTCTTCCTAAATACTGATTTCTTCCCTACTACCTATCTTCCAGGTCTCTCTCATCCTTAAAAACCCTTCACTTGACTTTCCTTTTCCCTCAAGCTCTTGTCCTATATACCTTCTCACTTTTATAGCCAAATTCTTAGAAAAAAAAAAGTTGTCCATATTCATTGTTTCTACTTCTCTACCTCCCACTGTCTTCTTGATATCTGTTAATCTCTCTTCTGACCTCACTACTCAGTTGAAACTCATATCTTCCAGGTTACCAATGACCTGTTTGTTACCTGCCAAATCCAATGGCCTTTTCTCAGTCTTCATCCTTCTTGAACTCTCTCTTGCTTTTGACATTGTTTGCCAACTCTTCTTTTTGAAAACTATACTCTCCCTAAGTGTGGGAGACATGGTTCTCAAATGGTTTTCCTCCTGCCTATCTAAGCTCTCATCAGTCTTGCTTGAAAGATCATAATCCATATCCCATTACCTAAGCATGAGTGCATCCCATGGCCCTGTCATGGGCCCTCTTCCATGTCTATACTTTCTCTCTTAGTCATCTCATCATCTTCCATGGGTTCAATTGTGATCTCTATGTAGATAATTCAAGAATATTGTTTATAGTAATAGCAACATTGCTTTAAAAACAACTGAGTGAATAAGTCTTTTTGATTAATATAAATACCCAAATTGACTACACCAGACATATGAAGGAACTACCTGCATCCAGAGAAAGAAATGATAAATAGAAGTATGCATAGAATGGTTTTACATATATATTCATATTTGTGTCTAATGGTAACCATCTCTTGGGTGAAGGGGGAAGGAAATAAAAGGAAAAAAAGGGGAAAAAAAGAAATGTACATGATAACTTTATTATATATTTAAAAGGAATGGTTCTATGTAATAGATTTACATGTGTAATTTTCATGCGTAATCATCTTTTTTATTATACTATGTTATGGAAATGTGTGTTTTATTTAATAAGTTAAAATAAAAGAAATCAAAATAACCTGTATGTCTACTACTTATCTCTGTCTTGAGCTCCAGTATGATATCATCAATCACCTATTATCTATCTCCACCATTTGGATGTATCATAGGTATATAAAACTCATCATGTCTCCTAATTGTGCAAAAGTTTGCCCATGCCATTTTCCTACTCAAGGACCCTCAGCAACTCCCTTTTATTTCTAGGAAACAATGAAACTCCTTTGTCATCTAAATTCCTTTACAATATGGCCCTATGCACATGATCTACACTTCAGCTAAATTGGTCTACTTGATGTCCCCTATGCTTACTGTTGTCTGCTTTTGTACAGGCTACTGCACATGCTTGAAATGGTCTCCTTTATCACCCTTAGCTCCTTCTAAGATAGTATCAGAGCCCCCTCCTTCAAGAATGCTTCCCTGATTCCTCTAGATGTTAGCATCCCTGCCCCCTAAAATCATCATGTATTTATTTACATCATCTTTTATGTAGAGGAAGTGTTGAGTAGTGGAAAAAGAGCTGCCCTCAAGGCCCAGAAGACCTAGGTTCAAGTCCTGACCCTTGGCAAGTAACTTCACTTCCCAGTGCTCTAAGCAGGCCCCTAAGACTCTCAGTTATGGGTGGCCAGGTAGCACAGTGAGTAAGAGCACTGGCTCCAGTGTTGAGAAGACCTGGAGATCGAATCCCGGGCTCAGACACTTAGCACCCACCCAGAAACACCTGGCCGTGTAACCTTGAGCAAGTTATTTAACTCCAATTGCTTAGGGGCGTCCAGGTGGCTCAGCGAGTAAGATCACCGGCTCCAGTGTCGGGATGACCTGGATCAAATCCAGGCTCAGATACTCAGCACCACAGCCAGAAATAACTGGCCGTGTAACCTTGAGCAAGTTACTTAACCCCGATTGCTTAAAAAAAAAAAAGACTCTCAGTTACAGAGATGGTGCTGATCACATTGTTAGAGGACATTTCCTCACCTGGGATGTTTCTATATCAATGAAATCATAGGTCCAGGATCTCTGCTCTATCCTATATTTACTTCTTCATGAACATGAAGCATTGCTCCAGTAGAAAATAAGCTCCTTGAGGATAAAAACATTGACTTTTCTCTTTCTATCCTCAATATCTAGCACAGTGTTTGATATATAGAAGGGCTGTTCAAATAAATGCTTGCTTGATTTATTCATTGATGCCCCAAACAGGATCTTGTCCCATAAATCCATCCTTCCTCTTAACTTTCCTCTTTCTGTTGAGGACACCATCACTCTTTAAGTCACCCAAGTTCACAATTTCCCAGTCCTTGATTCTTCATCCTTCCTCACCCCCATATCCACTTGTCAAGTATTGTTGGTTCTACCTCTTTAACATCTCTCACATCTCTCCCCCTCTCAAAACCTCATTGCCTCTGATTGGATCTATAGCAATTGTCTCCTGATTTATGACTTTCCAGTCTCCTTCTTCAATCCATACTCCATCCAACTGCCTAAATCATCTCCCCAAAACACAGGTCTCACCATGTCACCCCTGTTCAAGATGGGTCTTTACTGCCTCTAGGATAAAATACAAACTCATTGGCATTTAGATACTTTCACAATCTGGATCCAGCTGAGCTCTCCATACAAGCTTCACATTAATCCCCTTCATACATTCTATGTTCCCAACACATTGGCCTCTTACATAAAGTTTCATCTTCTGACTACTCACAGCTGTCTGGCTGACAGCACAGTCTGTCTCCTTCCCCCTTCTCCATAATGACTTAGAATGTTCTCCGTTTAGATCTCAGTGAAAACCGAGATTTTTTCCCAAACTCAGCTCAAGTGCCACATCCTGTGTGGTCCCACCAGTTCTTGGTGCTTTCTTCTATATATTTATTTTATTATACTATATTATTATTATATATAATTACTATATCTTTATTTTGTATATAGTCTATATTGACGTGTTGTTTCTTTCGCAGCAGACTGTATGCTCCCTGAGGGCAGCAACAATTTTGTGCTTGTCTTTATGTCTCCGTGACTTAGACCATTGCCTTGCATATAAAAGGTCATATATTTTTAACTCTGACATTTACATGTCATTTCTAATCTTTTGATTTACATCTTGAGTCTTATGAGTGTTGCATAGCCTTTGCTTAACTCCACCTTACAACGACTCCTGTGCTTTCAATGAGTGGTCTGTATTTCAGGGCAAAGGCAGAGGTCGGAACTGGAACTCTGGTTACCTTTCTTAGGGATGCCTAAGTCACAAAAGGACAATTATATTCTCATAAAAGAATGAGCCAAGAAGATGATCTGTTTTTTTGTTTGTTTTAATTTCATTTATTTTATTCTGAACTTAAGAAATAAAATAAGCATTTCCAAGAAAATTTTAAAAAGATGATTGTACATGAAACTGCAAACTGCTCTAAGTGTACAGCTTGCTATGTCTTTTAAATATATTATAAAGTTATCATGTAACTTTACCCTACCCTAAAGATGGCTGCCATTTGACACAAATATGTGTGTGTGTGTGTGTGTGTGTGTGTGTGTGTGTGTGTAAAACCATTCTATACATACTTCTATTGATCAGTTCTTTCTCTGGATTCAGAGAGAATCTTCCTTCATATGTCCTCTGTAGTTAATTTGTGTATTTATAAAAGTCAAAACTACTTAGTCACTCAAAGTTCTTATTAAAACTATATTGCTTTTACTATATACAATGTTCTCTTGGTTCTGCTCATTTCACTCTTCTATTTTATGCAAATCTATCCATGTTTTTCTATAATAAACAAGCTCATCACTTTTTATAGCACAGTAGTATTTCATCACATCATGTAACACAACTTGTTCGGCCATTCCCCAATTGATGGGCATTCCCATCATAATTTTTTTATGATAAGTTTGGAGTTCCCTAAATCTCTCTCTGTCTCTGTCTCCCTGTGTGTCTCTGTGTGTGTGTGTCTCTCTCTCTCTCTCTCACACACACACACACACACACACACACACACACACACACACAAACACACCCACATACACATAGAGTGAGCTTATTGGAAAATCAAGCTTTGTTTCAGACGACTATATACCTGACATAGCTAGTCAGGAAATGTGCAGCCTTTCTAGAGTTTGTATCTAAACATTGATGGAGACCCCGCCAATACTCATAAAACACACTGACAGCTACCCATTTCTGAGAATGAGTGATAAAGTCAAAAGGAAGTTAGAATGTATTTCTAAGGATTTTGAAATCCTGGATAAGAAAAAAAGGAATTAGGGTACCACAGAGTATTCATATTTTCTTCCAAATAAAAGTTGAAACTTTACAAGAAAAATGGAAACATAGGAAATTAACAGATGGTTACACTGATGGATCTGATTTTTATGGGCTTATAATATCAGAATAATGGGCTCCCATCAAGGGGAAAAGGGCATAATATAAACAAAAGAAAAACATATTTGGCAGGAAACTCAATAAAGTTTGGTTAAAAGAGCTTTAAACCAAAATTTAAGGGGATAAAGAAAATGCCTAGATAAAAACATAAAACTAGACACTAGAAAGGAAAACAACTGTGATATAAAAAGAACAATAGTAAAAGATGTGTCCAAGAAAATAAGAAAGTCTGCATATTTTAACCCTTTCCTCTCCCTCAATTTCTACATCAAAGCAGTGACCAAATCTTGTCAATTCATAATAGCTTTTATAAAAATTTTCTCTCTAACTGCAGCTTTATGCCACCACCTTAATATAACTGCTTATTACCTTCCTTCTAGACTATTACAATAGCAAGCATCCTAATCAATTTTACACTCCTTGCTCTCTCCCTTTCACTCCCTCTTTCACATAGCTGACACATTAATTTTCATTCGTAAATTTGGTGAGGTCACTCCTCTGCTCAAAATCCTTCAGTGGATCCCTATTACCTCCTGAGCAAAGCTTAACTTCTTTAGTCCAGCAGAAGTAATTAGTTGCCCCTCTATTTACAGCCTTATCCCTTCACATATTCTAAGATCCAGCCAAATTGGACTACTTACCATCTGCTGCATATGTATGCATATGCTGCATACCCCAAACTTTTCCATCAGTTCCCATGGGTTTAATGATAGTGTCTGTGAAGGTTATTCTTATATCTACACATCTAGACCTTGTATCTCTGCTGAGCTAGTCAGGTATCTCCCACTCCCTCTTGTACATCTTGAGCTGGATATCCCAGAGGCATCTCAAACTCAGCATGCCCAAAACAGACCTCATTGTATTTCCTCCCAAACTCTCACCCTTCACATCTCCCTAGTTATTTTTGAAGTCACCACCACCCTCTCAATCACCCAGGCTCACAACCTCAGGGCCATCTTTAGTTCCTTATTCTCTCTCACTCCAAATCCTTCCACATTCAGAGCATCTCTCATATTTGTTGTTCAGTCATTTCAGTCATCTCTCAATCTCTGTAACCAATACTGATGTGATTTGCTACCCCCTCGAGCTCATTTTATAGATGAGGAAACTGGGGCAAACAGGGTTAAGTGACTTGCCCAGAGTCACATAGCTAGTGTCTGAGGCAACATTTGACCTGAGGTGCTCCTGACTTCAGGCCCAGTGCTCTAACCCCTGCTACACTTCACTGCCAGAATTTCTCATATACCTTCCTTTCTTTCCATTCATACATCCACCACCCTATTTCAGTTCCTCTTCACCTTTCATCTGGACTATGCTAATAGCCTTCTCACTGGTCTCCTTGCCTCAAGCCTCTCTCTCCTTTAATCCATTGTCCAAATGGCTGCCAATTTGATTTTTTTTCAAAGCTTAACTCTAACCATGTCATCTCCTCTTCAGTGCACTCCATTGGTTCCTTATTATTTTCAGGATCAAATATAAACTTCTGTTTGACATTGAAAGGTCCTTATGGCCCTTTTCTACCTTTCTATTCCTCTTGCAACTTACTCCCATCCATACACCCTACAATCCAAATACAATGGCCAACTTGCAAGTCCTCAAATGTAACAGTCATTCCATCTCCTGTCTTCATAATTTCACACTGGGCTGTCACTGAATGTTCTGCCCCCTCACTTCTGACTCTTGGTTTCCTCTGGTTCATTCAAGACTCAGCTCAAACCCACTTTCTGCAAGAAATTTTTAACTGAGGTCTTCTTTTAACTCCAGGCCCAGTGTTCTATCCACTGTTACCACCTAGCTACCTCTTAATACAATGCCTGGTACATAGTAAAATCTTAATAAATATTTGCTTTATTCAGGCAATTCCCTATGCCAAAAATAACTTCCCACACTCTCCCTCTCTGCCCCTACTTTTTACCTGTTCACTTCATATACATCCCTTAAAGTTCAACTCAAATGCCACGTCCTTCAAGAATCCTTCCCTGAAGCAGAAAATTAGAAAGAATTTTTACAACCAGTGTCTCTGATAAAGGCCTCGTTTCTAAAATATACAGAGAATTGAGTCAAATCTACAAGAATGCAAGTCATTCCCCAATTGATTAATGGTCAAAGGATATGAACAGGCTATTTTCAGAAGAAGAAATTAAAGCATATGGAAAAATGCTCTAAATCACTATTGATTAGGGAAATGCAAATCAAAACAACTCTGGTGTACCATATCTCACTGGTCAGATTAGCTAAGATGACAAAACAGTAAAATGATAAATTCTGGAGAGGACATGGAAAAATTAGAACACTAATGCATTGTTGGTGGAGTTGTGAACTGATCCCACCATTCTGAAGAGCAATTTGGAACTACGCCGAAAGGGTCATAAAAAAGTGCATACCCTTTGACCCAGCAATACCACTTCTAGGGCTGTATCCCAAATAGATCATACAAGTGGGAGGAGGACCTATATGTACAAAAATATTTATAGCAGAGGTGGCTAGGTGGCACAGTGAATAGAGCACCAGCCCTGGAGTCAGGAGGACCTGAGTTCAAATCTGGCCTCAGACACTTGACACAAAAACTAGTCGTGTGACCTTGGGCAAGTCACTTAACCCCAATTGTCCTCCAAAACAAAAACAAAAAAATTATAGCGGCTCTTTTTGTGGTGGCAAAGAATTGGAAATCAAGAAGATGCCCATCAATTGGCGAATGGCTAAACAAGTTGTGGTATAGTAATGGAATGGAATGCTACTGTGCTATAAGAAATGAAGATTTCATAATAACCTGGAGAGGCTTATATAAACTGATGCTGAGTGAGGAGAGCAGAACCAGGAGAACTTTGTACACTATTACAGACACATTGTATCTGTAACCCCAAACTTTGATAGACTGGGCTCCTCTCAGCAATGCAAAGTTATAAGACAACTTCAAAAGACTCATGATGAAAAGGGCTATCCACGTCCAGAGAAAAGAACTACAGTCTAAATGCAGATTGAAGTAAACTACTTGCTTTCTCTCTTTTGTGTTTAATTTTATTTCGTTCCTTCTTTCTCGTTCACTCTATTGGTTATAATCCTTCTTTACAACTTAACTAATGTTTGATTAGAAGGTATTTGTAGATCCTATATCAGTTTGAATGCCATCATAGGGGTGTGAGGGGGGAGGAGAAGTAGGGAGAAAATTTGGAACTCAAGGGATTGTTGAACTGAATGTTGTGAACTAAATAAATAGATTAAAAAAAAAAAGAATCCTTCCCTGACTCTCATATCTTTTCCCTATGGGACCACACATACTACTTCTCTTGCATTTATCCTATGCACTTACTTTGGCCTTTTGAAAAATCAATTCTTTCATCTATTTAGAAACCATTGGGTTTAAAATCCACTACCTCTGGTGTGATGCCTGCAGATGTGATCGGGGCAAGTCAATGAGACTCACTGGGACTGACTAGATGGGCTCTGAGTTTCCTTCCATCTCAAGATCCATGCTCCTACAATCCTATGGTGTATAGGGTTACTACTTTTACAAATAACAAGCCTAGGTGCCCGCATTTTATGGGTGCCATGGATGAAATACTTCATCACCTGCTGGTCAGGTATCTTGGGTGGAATCTCTCCATGGCTGGCTAGTGTGATCCATACAGAGCCTTTTCAGTTGGCCAAGCTCTAGTAGAGTTTGAGTTCTGTTGTTATAATCTTCAAAATGAATAGAGGGACCATATCTTATTTAAACTTTCTATTTCCCACAGCACCAAATACTAGTCTCTCTACTATTTGAGCTTCACTATTAAATTGATTGTGGGTTGAATACACTTCTAGCCTCAGATTGCTACATAACTGGGCAACAAACAAGGGGAACTTGACATTTAACACCAAGAAGTAAATACAACCCTAAAGGTAATCACCAAGATTTAGTGGGATGAGACTTATTGCTATAATATAGCAATGAAATAATTGGTACGTGAATATAGGGATGGTTAGCCGGGAAAAGAAAAGACCAAATAGGGGGCGTGATCCCTACTTGTCAAATACAAAAACTATCCTATGAAAGAGGAATTACATGTTTTTTCTCTCTTGCTTTGAAAGAAAGATCTGGGACCAAAGGACAGAACTTACAGTACGTTAGAATAACAAGGTCTATCCAGTCAATGGATCAACTTCACAAGAGTCACAAAATTATAGAACCTCAGAGCTGGAAGAGACAGAAGGGTATAATACCTCATTAAACCCATGCCTGAACATACCTAAAAATCCTTTCTACAAGTGGTCATCTACCCTTAATTGGCAAATGGAGATTGTTCCATTCATTATATTTCTATCTCCAGCACCTGACACTTAAGAGACACTTAATACATTTATGTCAGTTGATTGATTAATTTAAAGAGCTCAAGAGAAGGGAAACTTGCTACCTCCAGAGGGTGCCATTCTACTTTGGGATAATTCTCAATGTAATGAATTTTCCAGGAAGAGGAGGCTTTCTATCAGAGAACCAATTCCTGACTGGGAAAGATGCTGAACTAGGTCACTTTTTAATATTCTTTCTAAAGCTAACATTCTATAACCTATTGCCTCCAACCTGTATGCTTCCGCAGATCACCTGAATGTTGAAATTTTCCCAATACTTTACTCAATAAAAATCTCTTTAATTTTTAAAGCCTAGTACCATTGTGATTCAGATAAAGTTCATTTAACTATGTGTTTAGTATAAGCCCCGCAGCCCTATGGTATTTGACTTTATATGGCTCCCACTGTTTCATTTCTCTTTTGCTCATGTCTTGATATAGCCAACCAATCCTCCATTGTACTCCTGAATTTGTTTTGTTCTGGCACAACTTGGGGGGTTACCTTCTTTCATCCCCATCTTCTTCCTTAATTAGATAGTTCCTAATTCCTGGTGGTATGATTGCCCAGGCCTTAATGTTTACCCATGATCAGTCATTCTTCAACAGTTAATACTTATCAGGCTGTTCCGTAAATGCTATGCATTTGTGTCATTTTAATTTTGTTCTGTTGACTCATGTTGTTTGAAACTATTTGCAGTAACCCATGAGCCTAAAGAGTGGATCTGGAGCTGGACCTGGTAACTTCCTAGTAAGGGAATGCTCCATGACATACAGGTTTCTACCAATCCTAAAGTCCCTATTCTGAGATCTAAGAGTGAATGCATGAATTAGATTACATATGTTCCTGACGTGCCTTTCTCCTAATAAATAACTTTATTTGATCTGCTAGCAGTAAATGTAGCTTTATCTGTATTGGCTCAATCTCCATCAGTCAGACTTATACATATTCTTTGCTCCACTCACAAATAACATTCTGGAACTCTGCCAATATCTGGACTCAACTAACAGAAGGAGCAATGATCTCAGAGAAAAAACTCCAACTAAGAATCCTGGATATAGATGTGATTCAATGAGAAAAGTAAGTTACCTTCTTTATTAAACAAAACAATAACAGAAAAATACAACATTTTTTTAAATGGCTCTTTTTTATTCCAAAGTTCAAAATATGCATTTCTATAGTTTGTAAAAATTGGATTTTTGCTTTTGTGTTTTTAAAATTGATGTGACAACCAGTTCTGATTCAACTGGACAAATGTATAATGAAAGAACTAAGTTGAAAATCATTTTTTAAAAAGATTCCTGCAGTGTTGGAGAACATTCTTTCCCTGCTATTTGTCCCAGAGTCCTTGTGTTAAATATTCTGGAATCAGAGAATTAACTTTGTCTTCCATGAATGGCTGTTATGGATGATGGAATTTTGCAAAGCAGGCAGCTTTGAAATGTTGAGAAACACAGCCACCTGTTGGGCTTAGCCTGGTATCACAGAGCTTTCAATGAAAGTTTTTCCATGTCTTCTCAAAAAGAAAAAGGCTCCAAATCTTTGTTTCCTGGTCTGTACTTAGCTCGAGGAGTGAGCAAAAACAAACAACATTTTAGAGAGACCTTGAGAGATGGTGGTATTAAGCTGAACTAGGAAACCTAAGGCTTTTAAGTGAACCTGATGACACAATGGATTAGAGTTACTGCCACTAGACTGGAGATAAACTGTGATAGAAAAGACACAGTAATCACTTGATCAACCAAGGATCAGTCAAACAAGAAACACACCCTGACTCCAAAAGAATGTACAGAGAAAATATATCAAAGTTAGAAATCCAGATGGTGCAACATACATCTTAGTAAAGAAAACTTTACTTGAGAAAGTGACTCCAAATAAATAAATTGTTCAAGGGTATGAAGTCAGCCTTACAGATAGACGTAAAGCCTTGTGCACATTTTGGAGATTTGGACATACTTGTGGGTGTGTGTACAGCTATACTTAAAGCCATGAACATAGCAAGGAGAGGGAACTCCAGTTTACAGTTCTGATGTTTCTTTCCAAGCCAGACAACAGGACTACTTATTAGCAGTTTCCTCTAGTTGAGGAAACATTCAGAATATTGACTAAAAGGGAGTTTCAGAGATTTAGGACTAACTGATTTTAATTATTGATTGATCGTTGAGTAGCAACTGTATTCTTCATTTTTTTATTTTTGCCTTTTGGAGGGCAATTGGGGTTAAGTAACTTGCCCAAGGTTACATGGCTAGTTTTTTTGTGTGGGTGTTAAGTGTCTGAGGCCGGAACCAAACTCAGATCCTCATGACTCCGGGGCCAGCACTTTACTCACTGTGCCACCTAGTCACCCTATTCTTCATATTTTGCTAGGTAGTTGTGTAAATCTACCATATGACAGCATCTGCCTTTGAGGAGCTCACAAGCTACTTGGGAATAAGAGACTTAAGTAGCAAAGTGGAGAAACATTAAGTGTTAAGACTAAGTGATACTGATTATATAAACACAACAAAAATTCAGGGAAAGGAGAAGTCTCTGGGCTGTGGCATTGGAGGAACTTCATGGAAAACATAGGATTTTAGCTGAATTTTTAGGATATGGACAAGCGAAAAGAAAGGAGGGTGTCCTAGGTTGGGATAACATACTGAGTAAATATTTGAAGATGTGTGGTATGGATGTAAAGGCCACTGAGGAGACTGGTGAGAGGGTAGATGTTGAGGGGTTGTTGTGTCATGTCTGACCTTTCATGACCCCAACTGGGGTTTTCTTGGCAAAGATACTAGAGTAGTTTGCCATTGTCTTCTCCAGCTCATTTTACATATAAGGAAACTGAGGCAAACAGGGTTAAGTGACTTGTTTGGGGTCATACAGCTAATAAGTGTCTCCGGCCAGATTTTAACTGATGAAGACGAGTGGTCCTGACTTCAAGCCCAGCACTCTATCCACTGTGCCACTAGCTGCCCTTATTTTGAACAGTAATAGTAAATAAATGGAATAGGTGTTTTTGTAACACTGCTCCATCTCTTTAGAGACTCAAGGGCCTCAGATGTTGTTACAAAGGGAAGCAATGTGTGAGCCATCATAGAAGTGAAAAAATTTGTCCCAATCCAAGGGGGGGAGAGAGTTGTTATGGAAAAGAGAGGTGGTGCTGAAATAGATGGTCTGGTGGCTGCTAGACATCAGGGGTTTTTAACCTGAAGCTAGTGAACAAGACAGAGACAGAAAGAGAGAGGGAGAGACAAAGAGATAAAGACAGAGAAAGGGGGAAAGAAAGGAACCGACAGGAAGGGAGAAAAAGGGAAAGGAAAAGAGAGGGAGAGGAAAAGAAGAAAGGCATAAGGAAGGGAGAAAAAGAGAGAGTTGTAGTTCAATGTACTTGGATAAGTTGTTTCTTTTGTAATGCTAGATATATTGCTTTATGCATTTAAAAAATTATTCTGAGAAGAGATCCATAGGCTTCATTACAAAAGGAGGTCATGACACACATGAAAAGGGTTAAGAACCCTTGCTCTAAGTAAGAGGTCCTGGATTCTCTGGTATTTTCTCCCTATTTGACCATGGGCAAGTCAATGAACCTTCCTAAGCTTCAATTTTTTCATATGTAAAGTGAGGAGACTGATCTAAATGGCCTCTGAGGACCCTTCCAGTTCTAGAACTATGATGAGATAGACAGGGATCTATACACTTGTAAGGGTTATGGGATTTAAAGATCTTCCATGACCCATTGGACTTGCAGATGTAGCAGGAAGGGGCGGAGCAAGAGGAAGCGGAAGCCAAGCTAGAGTTCCTGCAGTGGCTAGCAGTGGCGGTGACAGCGGCAGCAGCAACATGAACCCCTTTTTGAGTCAGCCAGAATTTCTGCTAAGGACTGCTGCTGAGGACTGCCAGGGGCCAGAGCTGCTGGGAGCGCGCTTCCTGGATGCTGGGTGGTTGCTGTGAGTTGGGAGAGAAGGACCTTTGCCTGATGTAGCCTGTTCTGTTTAAAGGCTTGAGAATTTGGGTGCTTTCTACTTTATCTACCTGTGCCAATTTCATAACTACTCTGATGGCTTTGACTTTCTGGTTTGGGGACTCAGTCTTTTGGCATTTTAATAAATGTTCTAGCTTATTCCCCCATATAGAAAGCCTGATATATTTTGTGATTGATAATTACATCCGCATATCTGTAATTTCTGTAGGCATTGTGAATATGGCATTGCTGATACATTTGGCGACCAGGATGGGATCACAAAATGTCAGGCCTCTATTTGGAAGCAGTGGGGCTTTAGAGGGAGAAATGACTATTCCAGGATGGGAGGATTTGCCTTATTCCTCTTTAGCCAGAGAATGGGCCAAAAGCACAGGGCCCTGTGAAAACTGGGAACCAAAGCTAAAAGAGGGAGAACCTGGAGATTTGGAAAGATGTTTGCAAGGAATACCCATAGAACCAGACAAAGAACTGGCAGGAGTGTGCAGAAGAGGCTGGGTGCTGTTAACAAGTTATCGCCTTATGTGTAAAAGTAGGGATAAGCTGCTGGACGAAAGAGCTCGGATGGCTAAGGAGTCAGCTGGTTTGCCTGACGATTCTTCTGCGTCACAGCATTCAGAAGAGCAAACTAGAGGGACTCATGTGGTCCAGGAGCAAGCTACAGTTCATCTATTATAGCTAAAAGGAAGCAAAAACTAGCAGAAGGAATGTGCATGCAGCTTTTGTACAGGCTGGGCAGAGTTGCCCTGACAGCTTCCAGGAGAATGTGTGTGAGGAGAATGGAACAAGGTTAGATGAGGAGTCTCCTAATGTAGAAGCTCTCCCCATACGAAGAAGAAGGCAGGAGACCCACCGGGGCAAAACAGAGTCCAGGGGGATAATTGAAGATTTCATTCAACAGGAGATCACTGATATATTGAGTAGATTTATCCAAAGAATGGGGGAGTCTTTAGTGTCTTGGACAGTAAGAATCACGATGAGGGCACCGGAGGAATAACACTGGACAGTGAGGACTGCTTAAAATTCACAAGTATCAGTCAGAATCCTTTTGCACACCAAGCTTTTAGGGATCACCATATGCAAGGAGGAAATAACAAAACTAATCTGCTAGCTTTAGCTGCAGAAGGATACAAAAAGCAATATCCTACAGAATATATGTGGCCTAGGGGAGACAGACCCTGGTACTCACTTAGAGACTGTATCAGAAAGCTAAAGGAGGAGGTAATGAAAACTGCTATCCTGATTAGAGATGCAAACGTATATTATGATACCCCCCTAGGAGTTCCTCATAGAAATATCATAGTGAAGATGGCTCCTCCTGCATATAAGCACCTAATTCTGACTCTATTAATTGGAGAAATAGGGCACCCTCTTTCAGAGGTGCTGGATAAGATTTCACAATTAAGTGATTTAGGGGAATGGGAAAAAGACAAATTGCCTTGAGAGAGAAGAGTAAACAGCCAGAGGATTCAGAGACAAAATAGATCAACAAGAAGGGAGCTGTTTACTGCTCTATTAAGAGCAGGGGTGGACTTTAGAAGAATAGATGGTATTCCAACTAAAGAGCTGCATAAGCTGTACCAAGAAAAGGTACTTAGCATGAGAATGAATAGGGAAGCAGGAACCACCCCTGCAGGTACTTCTGAATCTGAATCTTTGTATCCAAGTTTGCCCCACCTTCAGGGGGAATAGGAGATAGGCCAAGCCTCAGCCCAGATAAAAGGAATATGCAGAAGAGATTGCAGACCCCATATGGGTTTAACAATAAATTGGAAGAATGGATCAACTACTGTGACTAGGGCACTGATTGATACTGGGGCTGGGGCCACACATCTATGGAAACCCTGATAAATTTAAACATGGAACTCCTATTACCATCACAGGTCTAGGAGACGCTGAAATATCAGCCAGACAGGTTAAAATAACAATGAAAATTGGGCAGTTACCTAAGAAGGAATATACTGTGGTTGTTGTACCCATTCCTGAATACATCATTGGAATAGATGTATTGAGAGGCATGACTCTGAATTTACCTGAAGGAAGATACCAATTTGCTGTGAGGAAGATAGGAATTAATACAGTTTTAGTGGGAAAACTAAAAATGGACCCAATCACTTTACCTGAACCTTCTGAAGTAATTACTTTAAAACAGTATCGTGTGCCAGGTGGGCAAGATGAAATT
>NW_027186341.1:0-49358 GCF_028583685.1 Petaurus breviceps papuanus
CAGACTGCTATTTTGGGGTGGTGGGTGGGGGAAAAACGGGGAGAAAATTTGTAACTCAAAATCTGGCATAAATGAATGATGTAAATCAGAAGTTAATAAAGCATTTGAAAAAAGAAAAAAAAACTCAGGTCTCCCTGATTCAGAGAACAGATCTTTACCCACCATGCCAAACTATCTCTTATTTTAAAAAAATACAGAAAATAAATACAATTAGGAAATTGATTTAGTAATTTAGGCACAAAACCATGAGGGACTATATTAGTGTAATAGCAATGGGAATGGAAAGGGAAGAATTAATAAGACATATTTTGAAAAAAAATAAGTGAAAGAACTTGGTGATTTATCAACGTAGAAAGAAAGGGATGATTTGTATTTTAATTGAGAGGCCAAGAGAATGGTGGCACCACAGATGAAAGAAACTTACTGCACGTATGGTGATGAGTTCAGTGGGTCATTCAAATAGAAATGGCCAGTACACCATTGAAGACACAAGATTAGAGCTAAAACAAGAGATCAAGACTGAAAATACAGATTATAAAGTCACTAGCATTAAAATGATAAAAGCACAAGAATTGATAAACTCTCCGAAGAGTAGAGAACATGCCCAACAACATGAATGGAAACGGAAGTATCTGATACAGTTCTTAACCTCTAAGAGCTTACATTTCTAATTAAACTTCACTATAAAATATGTCACTTTTGGGATGGCTAGGTGGCGCAGTGAATAGAATACCAGCCCTGGAGTCAGGAGGACCTGAGTTCAAATCCGGCCTCAGACACTTAACACAAAAACTAGTCGTGTGACCTTGGGCAAGTCGCTTAACCCCAACTGTCCTCCAAAAAGCAAAAAATAAAAGAAAATATGTCACTTTTCAGAGACTTCTCAAATTTACTAGATTAGAGATTCATATTGAATACATATTGAATACATGAATAATAATAAATATATCAAGAATCCTGGTGTTGAGAATCTTCTAACTGATAAGGTAGAATATAGCTTTTATTGTATATACTGCAGTCAAAGTCTAAAATGTGATGCCTCTAAAAAATATTACCGATCCAATTCAGTTTTGTCAACAAGTTCCAATCACCAGGTCTACATAAACTATATCCCAGGTCACTGAAGGAACTGGTGGATACAACTGCTGATCCGCGATTTGTGTGACACTTCACTGGGCTTCAGTTTCCTCATCTGTGCATTGAAGGGATTGGACTAGATGACCTGAGAAGTCCATTCCAGCTCTGAATCTATGATCCCATCCAAAATGTCTCCTTTGGTGATCTCATCAGCTTCTGCAGGTTCAAGGATCATTTCTTTGCAGACAACTCCCAAATCCATAAATCCAATCCTAATCTCCTTCCTTAACTCCAATACAGCATCACCATAATCTTCTGGATATACCAGCAGTTATTTCCAACTCTACATATTCAAAACTGATCTACTTATCTTCTATCCTAAATACACCCCTCCTCTATACTTCTCTATTTCCATTGAAGGTATCACCATTCTTAGAGTTCATCCAAATTCAGGATTCAAAACCTGTAATGGGAATGTAAATTTTAAAGATCTTCCCTGCCCCTAGGCTAAAGTGCACCAGGATCCTGGGGTGGGAGGCTTGTTTTTCAGTAGATACTTTTTGATTGGCCAGTGGGTCCAAAATGTTGTTACATTCTCTGAGCCAGGAGAAGGCTATATAAGCCCTGATGTGAGGCTTTGTTTTGGGGGCTCACTTTGAGAAGTGTTCTGTGATTTGATCTGTATTCTGGGAAGCAGTTGTGCAGGGCCCCCCCCATCCCCTTTGAAAAACCCAGATGTTGAAAGCCAAATGTTGATTTGGTATGGATGTAATGGTTGGACAATTTGGAAAGCTGTCTACTTGATCTGTTTCTGTCTTGATAATTCTGCCTCTGTACTTTGAAGTTCGGGTGCTGACCTTTTTCCCCTGAACTAGGTAAAGGATACATGTTTGACTGATTAAAGTAAGCTTGTTAACCCATTTTGAGTTGCTTTCCTTTAACAAAGCAGACCCAGGAACCTGTGTGAGCAGCCACCCTGAAGACTTGCTCAAAAATCTCCAGTGGCTTCCTACTGCTTCTAAATTGAAATATAAACCCCTCACCCTGAGCATTTAAGATCTGTCATTATATGGTTCCAGTCTATCCTTTGTATTACTTCCCTTTATATCTCCTAGGGCCTTTTGGCTACTTCATTCTAATAGTAAAGATGTCTCCTTATATAAAGTATAAGTGTACCCATTAAGACTTGTAAGGATTAATTAAGTCACATAAGTCATATTCATGAACTTGCCCTTGAAGAGAGAAAGACAGACAAGAAAGAGACAAAAAGAGAGAGACAAATCACAAAGAGTCAACACAGATCTCTGCTGGAATGGGGAGAAGCTTACACCTCTAAGTAGCCTACCCAGGAAACAACACAGCCCGACAAAAAGGGCATAATGGCAAAGGAATTCCTAGAGGAGAAGCCATATAGCTGAGGAAGCCCTGGATCAAGCCTTCTGGAAATGGAGAAATTTCTGGAAATTACGTATTTCCTAAGACCAACTCTAAGAGGATCATAGATCTGGAACTGGAAGGGACTTCAGGGCCATCTAGTCTAACTCCCTCTTTTTACAGATGAGGAACCTGAGGTCCAGAGAGGTGAAGGAAGTGTCAGGGGTGGGATTTAAACCCAAGTCCTCTGACTCTGGAGATAGAGCACTAATGCTCCTTCCATTATACTAGTAGTTCTGGAGCAGAAAAGGATGAAACCACAATACAGAGAAGCAAACCCTAATCTGGCCCTCATTGACCAGAGAATAAAGCTAATCCACATATAGCTGATTCATGTGGATGAGTTATATAGACTAGGTGGGGTCAGAGGAAAAGGGATTATCTATCAATACTGAATTCTTTTCCTTCTTAGAGAAAGATGAATGAAGGTAATAACTTTAGATCTGGAGAGTCATATTAAGTCCCTGGGGAGAAGATGTGCCCACCAGAAAAGGAAGGACTTATCTACATCATTATTGTGGTTAGATTTGTGTCCTTTCTGTTTTGAGCTTTTTTGTTTAATTAAATAAAGGCTGACCTGTAGCCTATGTATTATCAGTCTGAATTCTTACACTGGAAGCTGAGAACACTTTTATTTTTATGTAAAGATGCAGACAAGCTATTTTCTGATGCTTCTACGGAAGCTGCCCTCAAGACTGAATGTGCTCTATGTAAAGAGAGAATTGCATCCATGAGTCATGGGTTATAAAAACTCAAAAGGCACCATTTAGTGAATAAACCTAAGTACCTATGCCTTTCTAGCCCTTGTTCCATTAAATGAGCAAGTAGAAAATTTATTTTGCTTAGGAAGAGTCAAGACCATTATTATTAGGAGTTCAGCACTAAAAAGTAGAATCTATCTTACCTGATTATCCAATTTCAACTGCCGGAGCTTCATATTTTCATCTTCAAAAGCCCTGTTTAAAAAAAAAAAAAGGAAGAAAAAAACTGGTGAAAAAATTTGGCTAGCTTCATCTCACACATGTACCTGCCCCTCTGAGTTCTCTCACGTCAATTGATTTTGCCCAGGGAGATCCGCTTCTTAGATGTTCTTCATTCTATGTATGACCTGTCAAACAGAACCCACAGGTATTCTTGACAACATCTATGCTCTACTGCTCCAGCTCAAAGCCACCATGAGATTAGATCACAGACTTTGAGCCTATCAGAAATTACAGATCCATCATAGAGGGAAATTCTTCCTAAAAACAGCTTTTAAATTGCATTACTTTTTAGAGATGGCTCTAGACTACCCTAACACATCAAGAGATGTTCTTGCTCCAGCGCTACCAATTATTTCTTTATGCCCAAGGATATAATTTATCTGCATTTTCCTGGGTCTGAGGTAGTTATGTAATGCAGAGCTATCCTGAGATTTAAAAATGTTAAGATCAACCCAGTTAAATTTTGTGTCAATGTATCTGTAATTAATGATAAGGTATGGGCTCTGGGAGACCCCTCTGAGCTCTCCTTTAGTCCTTGAGGTACAGGCTCTTGAACTCTGATTAAATCATCTCATTTGATGAGGCATTTGCATGAGGCAATAAGCCTTACTTTGTGGCTGAGCCCAGGCCTCTGAACAAGGTTCTCAGGAAGTTACTAGACTTCCCACCCTTGAGTCTATCAAAGTGTGGATCCACCCTTGACCTGGCCTAGCACACCATTGTCTGTGGTCTCCAGGTGGCCTCCAGCAACTTCCCACCCTTAATTACTCATTGACCTCATTAACTCCTCCTGAAGACCCTCCCCTAGACCATCCCTAGATTCCTCCCACAACCTTCTGTATATGACCCCATCTTGTCTTCATGTTTGTGAGAGCACCATAGAATGACCCAGCAGACTTAGTCTGTGTCTAATACAAGCGAACTTTTAATAAACTTTACTTTTCTTTGGCTGAGAAGACTTGAGTCGAATTCATTTAGCAGGACCCAGCGTGTTGGTATTCTGGGGTCTCCAGAGCAACCCTAGCCCTTTTTATGGGTAATCTCTTCATTTTTATGATTTCCCAACCGGGAAACTGCTAATCTCAAGTTCTTCTCCAGCAGGGACTGGAAGGTATGTAAGCCTCTCTCTTTCCCTAGTACCTTGGAAGTACAGTTTTTTGTTTTGTTTTTATTTCTGTTTGTGTGTGTGTTTTGGGCCTGACCTCTCAGATCCCATTAGGTCAGACAGCTAGGAGGCTGTTTTGTGCTCAGCCTGACCTTAGGTTTTCGGTTCTATTTGGTTATTTTGGAGAACATGGATATGTGCAGTTTCTGAAGAATGGAAGATAAGGACAGAAGCCACATCTGGAAGTGTATGCCATATTCTTCCAATTCTCTTGGCACTAGGAAACTGGGAAAACTTCAGGTACTTTTTTGTGGGATTTTTTTTTGTTTGTTTGTTTTTCAAGGCTTACTCTCAAACCTTTCTTTATGAAGGAAGGTCTTTTACAACATAGGAAAAAATTTGTTTTTTTTGGAGGCCTTAAAAAGGAAAAGTTGGCGTTGTTTTGGGACACTGTTTGGCCTAGGTATAGCCTAAAAGATAATGAATCGAGGCCTGTTTTGGGGATTTTAAAAGATAATACTCTCTTGTAAAATCATACTGTTGCAGAGAAGGAAGATGGATTGAAGTTGCCTACTTAAAGGCTTTTGTTGAACTTTCTCAGAACAAGGTTCTCAGGAAACACTGTGAGATGCTTGAAGCTAGAGCCCCCTGGGGCAACGGGGACCAATTAAATGACCCTTTTCCTATGGCTTTGGCCCCAGCCCCTCCCCCCTCAGCAACTCCTGCTCAGGTCACTCAGGTAGCTTCCCCCAGCCCCTTCTTCTGTACCCCAACCCTTTTCCCCTTGGTTCCCCTTCCAATTCCTCTAGCCCAACACCCCTCATTTCCTGGCTCCTACACTATCCTTATCTCCTACCCTGCATATCCCAGCATGTCCCCTGCCCCCCTCAGGTACCCCTGCTCAGGTCCCAGCCACTGGTCTTGCTGAGGAGCCTCCCTCTGGAGAACCTCCCCCTGAGGCAACACCCACTCAGGCCTCAGGCCTATCCCGGAGGCAGTCATAGAGGTATCTCCTCTTCTGACCCCTTCCCCTCCTCAGATGCCAGCTGACTTTCCCCCTTGCCAGCCAGACCCCCGAGTCTTGCAGTCTGATCCAGTTCAGCCAGCACCTCCCCCCACCCCAGTCACTCTCTCACAGGAAGTCAGACTTCCAATCTCCCTTCCCAAGCCACTGTCCCCATAGAACCTTCAGGACTTTTTCCCTTAAGGGAAGCAGCTCTCTCATCAGGTGGGACAACTAGAGTGAATGTTCCATTCTCCATTTGGGATCTCAATCAAATTAAAGAAAAGTTGGGTAAATTCTCCAAAAACCCAACAAAGTTTACTGAAGGCTTTCGGGACTTATCCCTGCAATTTTGAGCTTTCTTGGGGGTGATTTGCATATCGTCTCTACCTGTTGTTCTACTGAGGAGAAGAGGAGAATCTGGGAAGAAGCCCCCAAATTTGAGGATCATTTGGCTAGCAATGACCCCAGAAAATACCCCCCAAGAATACCTGCTGTTCCCATTAGTGACCCAGGATGGGATTATCAGATCCAGGATGACTGGGACAAGAGAGACCATATGGTACTTTGCCTGTTAGAAAGCCTAAGAAGTGCATTTCAAAAGCAAGTAAATTATCAGAAAGTTAGAGAAATTTCTCAGACAAATCAGGAAAACCCCGCCCTTTTCCTAGATAAACTTGTAGAAGCTATTAAAAAGTATATAAATTTAGATGGTGACTATAGAAGGGGCAGCAATCCTTAACATACATTTTATTAGTCAGTCTGCCCCAGATATTAGGAGGAAACTGCAGAAATTGGCTATGGGACCCCAAACACCTCAGGCCCAATTACTGGAGGCGGCCTTTAGAGTCTTTAATAACAGAAACCTGGTTGCAGCAGAGGAGAAAGAACACAGGGAACAAACCTGAGACAGAGAATAAACTTGATTCTTGGCTGCTGCCATGGCCAGGAAAAGCCCCTCTAGGGGACCCCCTTGGAGGAAGCCCAGTCACTTGGGCAGTAGGGAAACCTGCTTTCATGTCCCAAGCAGGGTCACTGGTCCAAGGAGTGCTCCTCCAGGAGAAAGCCCCAGGAACCAACACCTCTAGAACCGAGCCCATCTGACCAGGAGGGTCATTGGAGGAAGGATTGTCCCCGAGGTTGGAAAAATGGTAAAGCCATCTCCTAGTACTCTGTCCTCTAGTGTCTCAAGACATAAAGTGAAGGGGAAGCATGGGGCTTGACAGTGCTCACACTTTCTCCATCTTTCACTGAACTCTGGACAAGCATTGAAGCTGAAGGTAAGGTTACCCACTTTATTATGCCTATGTTCTCTGTTCTAACCAACTGGTTCTATCTGAAAGGGGAAACATGGGATGTTTCCAGACCCAGTCCCCTGCCTACTTGAGGATCTGTTATTTGAACACTCCTTCCTTATGCTCTCCTCTTATCCTGTCCCCTGTTGGGAAGGGACCTGTTGGTGAAATTGGGAAGCCAACTTTCTCTAGTTAAGCCTCTCAGATCTCCCCATGGAATGTGGGAGATAGTTGAGTCAATAGTTGGGATCAGGAAATTCCTGGGTGAGCTACTTCTGCCACACCAGTATTTGTCTGACTCCTAGATCCTAAAGTGTTCCCCCAGAGTGGTTTATATCCAATTAAACCCAAGGCCTGGGAGGGACTGCAACCATTAATTGCTACTCAAGGCCCAAACCACCAGGTGAAAGCTTTTTTTTAAGCGATCGGGGTTAAGTAACTTGCTCAAGGTTACACAGCCAGGTGTTACTGGGTGGGTACCTGAGCCCGGATTCGATCTCCAGGTAATCCCAACACTGGAGCTGGAGCTCTTACTCGCTGTGCTACCTGGCCACCCCAGGTGAAAGCTTTTGAGAATTTGAAAACCAATATAGGAAAAACCTTTTACTCTCTATGATGATGGAAGGAGAGAACAGGCTTTGGGAGTTGCTGCCTGTTTTTGAAAACTATTGGATTCTGTGCCTGCTATTGCTTTCCATGTGTTAAATGTCCATGGAGCAATTTGGAAAGGAAAGGGATATCTGATGTTGTTTTGGCCTTGCCACAGTCATCTTTAATTCCAATCAAGGAAATTGTCTTTTCTCTATATTTTTTTTTGGTGCCTGTTTGGTCTTTGCTTAATCTCCTTGCCAGGTTTGTCTCCTCCAGGGTTCAAGTCATCAATTTCTGGATTGAATCCAAGTTCTCCAGCCCACTGGACCAGACATCATCCACATTACAGAGTCTGACCTCTTGAGTGTGAAGTCTGACTCCCTTGAACAGGACCCAGAGAGGCAGGGACAGCTCTACGCCCCTTGCCAGCAGGAAGCACTTTCAGAAGCTGAGACATTCACCCTTTACCCCAAAAGAATTTGGGTCCCATTTGTTTGAGGGGGGGGAAATGATGAGGTATGGGTTCTGGAAGCCCCCTTTGACCTCTCCTTGAGTCAAGAGGTACACGCTCTTGAACTCTGATTAAATCATCTCATTTGATGAGGCATTAGCATGAGGCAATAAGCCTTACCTTGTGGCTGAGCCTAAGCCTCTATTACTAGACTTCCCACCCTCTGTTACTAGAGTTCTCACCCTTGAGTCTATCAAAGTGTGGATCCACCCTTGACCTGGCCTAGCACACCATTGTCTGTGGTCTCCAGGTGGCCTCCAGCAACTTCCCACCCTTAATTACTCATTGACCCCATTAACTACTCCTAAAGACCCTCCCCTAGACCACCCCTAGATTTCTCCCACAACCTTCTGTATATGACCCAATCCTGTCTTCATGTTTGTGAGAGCACCATAGAATGACCTAGCACAGACTTACTCTGTGTTTAATACAAGCAAACTTTTAATAAACTTTACTTTTCTTTGGCTGAGAAGACTTGAGTCGAATTAATTTGGCAGGACCCAGCATGTTGGTATTCTGGGGTCTCCAGAGCAACCCTAACACTCTTTAAGGGTAATCCCTTCAATTAAAATCTAATAAACTCCATGGATTTAGATATGCAGCACTTTTTGGTTCTCCCATATCTTATTTTTGTATTTTAGAACACCCTGTATGCTCATAAGCAATTCCAAACTATCTAAACAGAATATTTTCTTAGCCAGTCTTTTAGTTCTATATCCTTATTTCACTTCCTCCAGGAAATCTGATACTGACACAAGGTGGTGAGGTATCTCAGTAAATCTTGAATCAGGAAGATAAGAACTCAAATTAAGACTCAGAATTTACTAGTTGTTTGATAATCAGCAAGTCTCAATCTGTCTGACTCAGTTTCTTCATCTCCGTGATAATAAGAGCACCTACCATACAGGGTTGTTGTGAGGATAACATGAGGTAATACTTGTAAGCTTTTTGTGAACCTTAAAAGCTATGTGAATGCTAGGTATTATTTATGAGTAGTAGTATTATTAAAGCTGTTAGATGGAAGAAGTTTAAACTATTTGATCCCAGAAGGCAGAATTAGAAGCAATGGAAACTACAGAGAAAGAAGCAAACTTGGGCTTGATATAAAGTAAAACTTTCTAACAAACAGAGCTATCTAATAATGTAATGGAACCACCTCAGGAAATAGTAACTTTTTCCTCAGTAGAGATCTTAAAGCCAAGGTTTGTTTGAGTCTGCATTAGACTATAGGGCCTCTGGGGCCCTTTTTCAACTTTCTCAGATTCTGTGATTCTATAACTATTAAGATCATTGCAGGGATTCTTTAAAGTCCCGGTCTCTACCTTTTGAGTAACCAACTACCTTTATCCTGGCATATGCCATGACATAAGATCAAGCTAGAAATGAAACAGACTGCCACAGAGCATGTTGTTATATAATATTGTTATTGTTACATAATATTCTCTGAAAGAATTGTCATGGGTACATATTTAATGCAGTATTACTCCATCACCATCATGTCCAACCTTCAAAACTGTACCAGAGTTAAGGTTCTTTCATGAAAAAACAAAAACAAAATTCCAGAAGTATGCCACAACCTTTGCTATAAAATCAGACTCTTTAAATATTTCCCTCAAGTTTCTATGGATGAAGAAATTACCACACAAACTAGATGTGTCTTGAATGCCACACCTAGATGCCAATCAACCAAATAACTTTTTTCAAGCTTGGGCAAGTCGAACATAACAGCCAAACAAATTGCATATAATCAAAGGACTTTGAGCTCTCTGGTACAGACACTAAATATATGTTGTGCAATCATACCATCTAAGTGCCTTTAATGTCTCAAAACGACATACTTTGATTAAGCCATCCAGGACAGTTTAAATTACACTTTAGAAACAGCAGCAAAGATAATTTGTATACTTACAGTCATAATGAACAAGAATTCTCTCTGAAACAGAAAAAGATCTTGCAGAATTTGTGGGATTTTTTCCCCCTCATTTTTGTCATAGTAAAGGCACTCAGTAATAAATCTAAGTAAATCTAACTAACCTTGATTAGTTATATTAGTTATATATAATAGAACAGGACAGAAAGGATTCCTGATTTTCAATAAGAACAAAGTTTAACAACTACATGAAAGACCCTCGACTTTAGTTTTCATGAAAAGATATGGAAACAAAATCTTTCAAATGCTCTAAATGAAAAAGAAAATATTCAAGGGTTCATAAATCTTGGAGAAACATGGCAAACTATCACCAAAGATGATGCTCACATGATATCACTCACTGCTCTCTTGACACTGACCTATGGGTCAAAGTCTGAGCTGAGGTTGCTTGAATAAATTGCCACTGCTGTAAACATCTTTCTTACTAAAATATTTTAACTTCAAATATTTTTACAGGAATCCTTCCCCAACCCCTCTTAATTCTAGTGACTTCCCTCATTAATTATTTCCTATTCATTCTGTATATAGCTTGATTTGAATATATTTGTTTACATGTTATATCCCCATTAGATTGTAGGTTCTTTGAGGGCAGGGATTGTCTTTTGACTCTTTTTGTATCCCCAATGCAGCACAGCGCTTGGTATATAGCACGTACCTAAATGTTTACTGATAGATGGATACCATAAATATCAATAGATATAAACCTTTTCAATAAAATCTCTTTAGGGGAGTGCTCCTTAATAATCTTTAAGGGACTAAAGCCAAAAAAAATTTTAGAACCACTGTTCTAATACATCAGGGCCATTTTCAATCAATCAACAAATGAGATTTCTTACATTTTTTCCCCTCTTCTTTCATTTGTGATTTTGTTCTAATAATTCAATATGTCTCTTGAGGTTATTTTTGTTTGGTCTATTATAGCTTTCAGGGGACTCCATTTCTTAGGTAAGGTTTATCACTTTTTCTTCTAAGCATTTTATTCTGCTTCCAGTCCTTGCCTTAAGAGCTTTTATTTCATTTTTTTTTAAAATCTCTTGCTTCATTTCTTTTAGGTATGTAGTCCTTTTAGAAAAAACTATTTTCTCACTTTGAGTCTCTGCTTTCAATTTGTAGAGTTAAATTTGCAATAATTTTTTGATACCAGGTAGTGTTTTCTTGGATTTACTCATCTCTTCAGCTTTAGTTCCTGAATTAGGGCTTTATGCCAGGCTAGCCTCCATCTCTAGTAGCTCTTTTGGTTGGCTCTACTGGGTCTGCTCTGAGTTCCCTGAATTCTTCTATCTCTATCTCCCAAGTTAAGTCCTCCTAGATCTTTAAAGTTCTGAGTGCTGGATCTTCAGGGTCCTCTCTGGTATGTCAGAACATAGTATTAGGGGCATCAGAGATCTGACTGCTGGAGAAACCACATTGCTTTGGTCTCTGCCAGATGCTGCCACTCCCCAAGGCTTCCTACCTCTCCACCATGGGACTTTTTCAGGGATTTCTCTACTTTTCCTGCCTTGGACATAGAACCTTGCAGGTAACCCATGTTCCTAGTGTCTGGTTGCACTGAGGCCCTGCACTGGTGCTGGCTTTGCTAATAGAGGCCTCCAGATAACGTTTTTGTGCAATTTTGAGGCAGAAGTCCCTTAATTTCATTTTTACTTGGATTTCTTGATCATTCATATAATGGTCTAGTATGAACTTCAGGATTTTGCAAAATGTCAATATTCGAGAGCTGGACCATCTAGGCAGTCATCTTGGCAAGAAATCTTTCCCTGGCTTTAGTAATGAGCATAATACACTAGAGTCCTTCAAATTTATTAGAGAGAGAGAGAGCTAGCCAAGAAGCCAGGAAGCCCTGGGTTCAATTTTCACCTCTGACATATAGCAGCTATGTAACTCAAGGCAAGTCACTGAACTTGTCAGTGCTCTAGATCAGAGTATCCAATATACATGCTGACCAAAAGAGCACCCTGCCAGAATTATATCAAAATATAATTGAGAAATATTTAACAAAATAAATAGAAATAAAATAAAACAAAGGTAATGTTAACATATGGTTTTCCAAGTCACCACCCAATATCTACTGGAGTTTGCTGCCTCTTTTATAGGAAACACTCTAACACTATAAACTGCAGAGAAGGTGCTGACCAGCACTGGCAGAGAGAGTTTCAGGTCTAGTGCCTAACTTTTATCCTTAAGAATGGGCTAATCTCCTTAATAGTTATATAATTCTGGTCAATGAATAATAACACATTTGAATTTCCATGACTTTCATTATAATTTTGAAGTACAAGGTTTAGTTAATATTTGTACACACTAATTCTGTTTAGACTTTTACAACAAAACTAGAAATAGATTTGTCTTTCAAATGAAAGTTTCTTAATAAATGTTTGTTCAATTTGTTGTTTGTACTATATATAATTCAAGACTTTACTGTGGATCTTCTGATAACCTTTATAAATCACTTAGGGCATATTTCATAGTATCTTAGGAAATGAGAGGGAAGGGGCAGTGAAATATGGAACTAATGAAGAAAGAGAAATGTTGTAATCAAGATCAAACAACCATGTTCATTTTAAAATCTGGGTTACTTGATTCCCAGTTCATAATCTACCCCACAGACCATGTTACCAAATGAAGCTAAAAGTTTCAAGATAACAACATACCAAAGACAGAGTGATCTCATACCAGGCTCCCTCAGCTTACAATCGGTATATTTATCTAGCTGCCAATGACACAAAATTTAAACAGTTGCTGAAGACCACATGTTTCTGCTACCTATATCATACTAGATAATAAGTATGCTGCAATCAGTACTTAGCTATAATTTGACTACTGGTAGAAGGCATAAATAAATAGGCTCCTTCTGTTGTGCTTCTGCCAAACACACAGCAAGATGAGACTTAATAAATGTTTTTCAATCTATACTGCCCCTGAATTTTTACTTTACTGACTATAATATGGTATATTATTTTTGTGAGCAATCAACTTAATTTGGAAAGTCTATGAAGCAATTTTTTGACAAATTATTAAATCATTATGAATTATCCATCCAATTTTAAGCATTTGGGTTGCTGTTTCCTTTTATTTTAAAGGTGAACTGAATCCTTTATCATTTATAAATATGCTACCAATGATATATTTCATTCCTGGAAATTATAGGTAGGAAAGGGGAAAGAAAAGTTATATATCTATGTACTTTACTATATAATAAATGCAGATAGAACATAAGATCAGAGATTTAGAGCTTTATGGAACCTTTAGTTTAGTCTAAGCCACTCCTTTTACATGTAAGGAACCTAAGGTCAGGAGAGGTTAGTTTACTTGGGTTCACAGTTAGTAAATAGTAGAACCCAGTATATTCAGAGCACTATGTTTATAATTTTAGTGCTCTTTATTTAAAATGAGTCCCTGACATCATATAACTTATAACCTACTAGGAGAATGGAATATACAAAAATAACTCTAATATAAAAATAATAAAAATTGTCAATGCATAAAAGAAGTACAAAACACTGAGAGGTATTTTGAGAGATTCCTTTGTCACTGAAAGGAAATTTTATGGGGATAAACCAGGTAAGTGGGAATAAACTGAAAACTTCATGGAGAAGGAGCATATGAAAACCTGGGGAAGACTTGTATGAAATGATGCAGAGTGACATAAAAGTTAGCAGGAAAACAATTTACATAATGACAACAATATTGGAATGGAAATCAACTTTAAAATACTTCTGAGCTCTGACCAATGTAGTAACCAATCACAGCTTTAGGGAAGAAACATAGCTCTCTTGGCAGAGAATTGATGACTAGAAGAAAGAGACATATATATACAATGTATTCATTTGTTTTAACTATATGTATTGGTTAAAAGGGAAGGTTTTAATGGAGAAGGGATTCTGACAGGTATACAAAAAAAAGAAAGAAAGAAGCAAAATGAGACATACATTTTTAAAAATTACCATTGGCTGTTTTTTTTTCTTCTTGACTATACTTACTGGTTACATGGGGAAGAAATGAATTAGTTGGCAGTGATGGAGATAGTTTTAAAAAAGTAGCCCAATAATAAAACATCTAAAAAATACACAAAGAAAATAACTTTAAAAAGTTACTAACATTCTGGAGAACAATTTGGAACTATGCTCAAAGGTCTATAAAACCATGCATATCCTTTGACCCAGCAATACCATTGCTAGTCTATATCCCAAAGAGGTTTAAAAAAAAAAAAGGGAAAAGGACATATTTGGACAAAAATATTTATAGCAGCTCTTTTTATGATGGCTAAGGATTAGAAATCAAAAGTATACTCATCAATTTTAGAAGAGTTAAACAAGCTGAGTTACATGATTGTGAGAGAAGAAAAAACAAGCAGGTTGATTTCAGAAAAACCTGGAAAGACACATGAAATGATGCAAAGTGACGTGAAGAGAACTAAGAGAATGTTATACACAGTAACAGCAATTGTATGATGAATAACTGTGAATAACTTAGCTATTTCCAGTAATACAATGATCCAAGACAGTCCCAAAGGACATATGAAGCATATTATTCACCTCCAGAAAAAGAACTGATATTGTCTGAATATAGACTGAACCATACTATTTTTCATTTTCATTTTTTAAATTTTATTCAAGTCTTTTCATACAAAATGACTAATATGGAAGTACATATTTGTACTTGTATATTATATATAATACATGTGTATATACATATTACATGCCATATATAATATATGTATATATAATGCAATATACATAATTGCCTATGTATAACCTATGTCTGATTACTTATTGTCTCAGGGAGGGGGGAAAGGATAGAATATGGAACTCAAAACTTAAAAAAAAACACAAATGTTAAAAAAATTAAAATGCTTTTGAGGAAAAAAAATTTATTAAATATGAAAAAAAAAGACATTGTGAAGGGGACACACACTAGAATTTTGTTATTGACTCATTAAATTTAACACATACTTTAAAAACAAACTGCACTGAAGTTCAATTTCATTTTTCTTTACAAAGAAAGACTAAAGAAATGTGTTTGCTGGTTTATAATAGAAAAAATTTAAAGAAAAAGAGAAAAAGAAAATTGTCATTAATAAGAATGAAATTGAACATTTAACTTTCACAAAATATTTAGCAATTGCCTTCTTTGTGCAACACAGTAAGCTAGGCATATGCCTAGTGTTATATTCAGGAAGCAGAATTTAACTAAAAAACATAAATGAGGATGAAGCTTTTCACCACTGTTAACATGTTAGGATACTATGGAGGTAGTTAATGAGATAAATTGGAAACCTCTAGAAAATATGACTAATCCACAATGTATTTTCTTAAGCATTTTTGTTTTAACTTTGGTAGACTAATGATATACACTATCTTTCACTGGGAATTCTCTGTTTTCACTACCACTGAACAACCTCCAAAGCAATGCTTCTGCTGAATTCTCAAGAGACATATAATATGGTGACTTGTTTGAGGGGTTTTAAGTCAATTCTTCTAACAACTCAAAAGGATAAAAACAAAAGACAGGACTTTTAAAAATTACAAATATTAAAATTCTCATTCCAGGGTTCTATTTACCTGACTTCTTTAGACTTATATGGAGGATTTTTTCATCAAAGCATATTAGATGGAGGGTATTTTCATCAAAGCATATGGTGGATCTAAAATAATATAAGGAATTATTTTGCATTATTCTATTTTAAAAAATTCAAATGAATCTACTACAAACTTGGAAATACTCCTGGAATCTGTAGGATGTCCAATTACAATATGTAGTGTATAAAGATAAATGGCCAGTCTCTCTTCTCCAGTGTCTACTGTTAAGTTTTCATTAGGCTTAGTTGTCACCCAGATAGTGACAGCCTCTCATTTCCATCTCTTCCTAAGGTAACCAAAGGCATCATTTCATTCCAACTCTGGAGCCCATGATTCCTATAAAGTGTCAGGAGGACATGCCACTGATTGCCAATTCCACCTGTACTTACAATGTGGAACAAGATGATGGAAGAGGTGTACTAAGGAACTCTTGGTAGTACTGTGAATTGGTTTAGATTTTCTAAAAGCCAAGTCATTTATCTGAACGTACCCTTTAACCCAGCGATACCACTACTATCATTACCAAAAGAATCAAATGAAAAAAAGGGAAGAATCCATAAGTTTATTTACAACAGCACTTTTTGTTGTGGCAAAGAAGTGATCAATTAGGGAATGGTTGAACAAACAGGAGGCAGCCAGGTGACATAAAAGGATAGTCCAGAACACCTGAGTTCAAATCATACCTCATTCACTTATTAGTTGTGTGATCCTGGACAAATTACTTAAACTCCTTGGGTCTCAGTTTTCTCACATGCAAAATGAAAATAATAATGGCATCTATTTCTCAAAGATCAGTAAATAAAGGTGATATTATATGTAAAACACTTTGCAACCAGGTCCATTATGTCACTTCTCTTGGACAGACCCAACAATGCCACTTCTATGTCTGTATCCCAAAGAGATCATATAAATAGGAAGAGAACCCATATGTACAAAAATATTTATAGCACCTCTTTTTTGTGGTGGTAAAGAATTAGAAATTGAAGGGATATCCATTAATTGGGGAATGAATGGCTGAATAAGTTGTGGTATATTAATGTACTATAAGAAATGATGAGCAGGCAGGCTTCAGAAAAACCTGGAAAGACTTACATGAACTGATACTGAGTGAAGTGAGCAGAACTAAGAAAACATTGTACACAGTAAAAGACACATGGTTCGATGACTAACTCTAAAAGACTTATGTCTTCTTAGCAATGCAAGGATCTAAGATAACTCCAAAAGACTCATGATGGAAAATGCTGTCCACATCCAGAAAAAGAACTGTGGAGTCTGAATGCAGATCGAAGCATATTATTTGCTCTTTCTTTGTTTGTTCTTTCTTGTGGTTTCTCCCATTGGTTCTAATTCTTTACAACATGTCTAATGTGAAAATAGGTTTAATATGAATGTACACATAGAGCCTATATCAAATTACACATCATCATGGGGTGGAGGGAGGGGAGAGATGGGGAGAAAATTTGGAACTCAAAATCTTATGCAAATGAATCTTGAAAACTAAAAATAAATAAATGTATTTTAAAAAATGAACTGGGCCCAGAACTGAACAGAGGAAGGGAGCAGCCTGAATTACATTTGGAAAATTATAAAATGCTTTCAAGAAGCCTCAAGCTTCTCCACAAAACTTTTAATATCAACATCCTCCTAAACATGCTTTACTACTGTGAATAATAGATTTCCATAATCTACTACAGATCTACCTTATTTTACTGCATTTCATAGATAATTGCAGGGCTTTTGGCTTTTTTTTTTAAACAAATTAAAGGTCTGGGGCAACCCTGTGTTGAGCAAGTCTATTGGCACCATTTTTCCAACAGTATGTGCTTACATCATGTTTCTGTGTATTTCTGTGTAATTTTTGCAATATTTCAAACCTTTTATCATTATTATTTATTTTCGTAATCTGTGATCAATCTTGTTTTGGGGCACCACAAACCACATCCAAATAAAGAGTGTAAACTTAATGGTTAAATGCTATATGTGTTCTGACTGCTCCACCAACTGGCCATGCCCCCATCTGTCTTCAGGCTTCCCTATTCCCTGAGACACAACAATACTGAAGAATGTTACACAGACTTAGTTGATAAAGTAGTGGCAGGGTTGGAGAGAACTTACTCCAATTTTGAAAGACATTCTACTGTGGGTGAAATGCTGTCAACCAGCATCACAAGCTACAGGAAAATCTTTCATGAAAGGAAGAGTCAATCAATGAGGCAATCTTCATTGTTGTCCTTATTTTAAGAAATTGCCACAGCCACCCCAACATTCAGCAACCACAAACTTGATCAGTCATCTGCCATCAACATCAAGGTAAGACTTGCTGAAGGGTTGGATGATACTTAGCATTTTTTCACCAATAAAGTATTTTTAAATTAAGGTAGGTGTGTGTGTTTTTAAAGGGGGTACAGCTAGGTGGCACAGTTGATAGAGCACCAGGCCTGCAGTCAAAAAGACCCCTTTCTGAATTCAAAAGTGGCCTTAGACACTTACTAGCAGCATGACCCTGGGCATGTCACTTAACCCTGTTTGCCTCAGTTTCCTTATCTTCAAATAAGCTAGAGATATGGCAAACCATTCCAATATCTTTGCAAAGAAAACCCCAAATGGGGTCATGAAGAGTCAGATATGACTGAAACAAATGAACAACAAAAACATTGTTTTTTTGGACATATTATTGCACACTTAGTAGACTACAGTACAATGTAAACATAATTTTCATATTTACTGGGAAACCAAAAAATTGGTGTGACTTCCTTTATTTGTGATATTTGTTTTATTGTGATGGTCTGGAACTGAATCTGCAATATGTCTGAGGTATGCCTGTACTTTAAAATAAGAGAGTTGTATTTGGAACAAACAGATTCTTTCAGAAAACTAGAAACATTTCAAAGGAGTATAATGATGTAGAATATTATGGAAAAATTGCATGTGGTTCTTTGAGACAAAAAGTATTTTAAAAGAGATATATATTACCAGAGAAGGATAACAACAGCAATTGGGTTTATATAGCTTTTTAAAGTTCACAAAGCACTTTACAAATACTCTCCCATTTAATCCTCACAACAACCATATATGGCAGGTGCCATTATCTCCATTTTACAGTAGAAAAAACTGAGGCAAACAAGTTAAGTGACTTCCCTAGGGTCACACAGCTGGTCAACAACTGAGGCTACATGTTGTAATGTAATGCCAAGGAAAGGCAACTTCCCAAGGTTCAAAATACTGGCATAGGTGCTCTCCATTTTATTCAGTGACAAATTAAGAACAGAGAAGGTCAAAACATGACATCATTCAAAATACAGCATTTACTAAGTGGGATTAAATAATCTCCAAGTACTACCCCACCCCAGGACCTTCCAATCATTCAATCAATTACAAAGTCCCTGTTCTAAATACTACTCCACCCCTAGGCTGTACCTTCATTTAGTCCATCACAAAGGCCCTCTTCTCAAATGGAGATTAGTTTCCAATCATAAGTAAAGTACATTCATTTGTTCAATCATAGAACACAAAAAGGTCAAAAGTTCCCCACCCCTGGATCACAATTGAATCTACCCCAGAGTTACATCAAGTTTAAGCACAGCACTTAATACCCAAATGGAGGTCTTTTCTTCATCTTGACAAGAGTCAAGTTCTCAGCAATCTTAGTTCCTGGGGAGACAAGGCTTAGCAAGGCCATAAGATACATTGCCAGTCCCTTCATTAATTCATCCTCTGTCTGTAGAACAGTCCTAGAACCCCTGAAAACATTAGCAAAACCCTCTCCCAGGATTTCTGTAAACATACAACAAGAAAATCCTTCTTCAGGGCTTCTGAACCAACAGAAAGGTTCCCAGACCCCTGCAACAACAGCACTGTCCTTCACCAGTGGACAGTATTCACTCTGTCTGCAGGACAGTCTCCAGACCCCTGCAACAACAGCACTGTCCTTCACCAGTGGACAGTATTCACTCTCTGTCTGCAGGACAGTCTCAGGAGCTCTTAGCCAACAGCCAGGTTCCAGGAATTCTTCAACAAAAGGACTGTCTTTCACCAGTGGACAAATCTGGCAAAACAACATCAAAACAGACAGACAAAGTACCAGCAAAACAGCCATGTCTCCTCAGTCCTTGGCAGCTCAGGGGGCAGGTCTCAAAAGTCCAGGGCAATTCAAAGTGGCCCCCAGCAATTCTCTCAGTTTCTCTCTCTGCCTCCAAGAGGGTGCTGCTTCCAAAAAGTTCTTGTGCCTCTCTCTTGTCTCTCCAAATCTATGTCACCAGCTCCTCCCAGTTCGGGACTCTCTTTTTACATCAACAAGTCCGTCCCACAGGTGGGATTAACAAGCTCTGGGTTTTAACACAATCAATTTGAAAACCAAGCCAATACAGGGGAATCTTTATATTCCATTACTATCACACATGTGAACTCAAGTTCTCCAAACTCCAAGCTCAGCACTCTATCAACTGCACAACCAACTGATTCCCTCTTGATATGAACTCCTGGGAAAACTGGAAAGCAGTTTGGCAGAAAGTAGGCTTAGACAAACATTTTATAACATATTTGACAATAAATTCAAAATGGATATGTGACTTGAATATTAACAATTAAAAAATTGTAAGAGAAGCAGACCTTTCATAGCTATGGGCAGGAGATGAATTCTTTTTTTTTTTGGAGGGCAATTGGGGTTAAGTGACTTGTCCAAGGTCACACAACTAGTTTTTATGTTAAGTGTCTGAGGCTAGATTTGAACTCAGGTCCTCCTGACTCCAGGGCCCATGCTCTATTCACAGTGCCACTTAGCTGCCCCCAGGGGGATGAATTCTTAACAAGAATAGAGGAAATTACAAAAGATTAAGTAGATAACTTTTATTGTACACATTGAAAAGGTTTTGAACAATCAAGAATAATGTATTTTGGATGAGGGAAACAGTCAAGGGAGAAAAAAAAACCTCTGTATCCCTATTTCTTGGATAAGGGTGTTTGTAAAACAATATAAAAGAATGCTCCAAATCACTGCTAATAAAAGGACTGTAAAAGACAATGCTAGACAGTTTGTGGAAGGACTGTTTGTGAATTAATACAACCATTCTAAGAAGCAATTTTGAATTATGAAAATAAATGGCTATTGTTTGAACTGGAGATTCCACTGACTGCCAGTCACATATCCCAAGGGGGTCACTGGATGAAATGAAAGACTCCACATTTTCTCAAACACTAATAGCAGTCCTTTTTGTGGTAGCAAAGAACTGAGGAAAATAAAAGAACTAGATACATAAACTGGAGAATGGCTAAACAAATTCTGGTACACAATATAATGACTATTGCTATATTATTATATAATTGATATTAAATTGCTTGCCTTCTCAAGGAGGGAAGAGGGAGAGAATCTGGATTTCAAAAAATTTTTAAAATGATTGCTATAAGAAATGATGAGCTGGCTGATCTTAGAAAAAAATTGGGAAGATTTGTATGAAATAATGAAGAGTGAAACAAGCAGAACCAAGAGGACATTGTATACAGTAATAGCAATCTTGTTCAAAGAACAGCTGTGTTGAGCATTACAAATCCTCAAATTAGCTACAAAGGAAGATGCTATCCACCTCTAGAGAAAGAACCAATAAATACAAGTATGCTTAGCATGGTTTTACATATACTATACATATGTGTGTATGTGAGTAAAAATGGCGGCTTTCTCTGGTGTGGGGTGGGGAGGGAAGGAGTTTGGAACTTAAAATGTAACCAAAAAAAATTAAATTTGAAAAATGTTAAACAAAAAACTTTCTAGGTAATTGGGAAATATTTAAAGAAATACACAAAAATTTATTTTAAAATATTACAAGAAATTTGAATATGATAAATGCAAAAAAGTATTGAAAGACTTGTAAGAACCAATTAAAAGTAAAGTAAGCACAGTCAAGAAAACAATATATATAATGACTACAAGGTAAACAGAAAAAAAAACCACCACAAAATAATAAAAAATTAATCTGCAGAATAACAAAGAACATAAGGGAAGGGCCAAAGAAGAGATAAAAGAAAACACCTCCTCTCACTTCTCTATAGGGGAGGGGATTCTCTGTGGTGTGAAACATCACACACACACATAATTAAGTATTAATGGGTTTTGCTGATCTTCCTTTTTTCTTTTTAAAATTTTTGTTGAAACAGGAGATAAGATGGCAGAGTAGAAGCAGGACCTCCGTGCGGCTCTGGTTTCACCTTCCCCAATCCATGTAAAAGGGGACTCTGAACAAACTTTGGAGCTGCAGAACCCACAAAATGACACAAAGAAGCTAACCTCCCGCAGAGAACAGCCTGGCAGGCTGGCAGGAAGCGGCCAGCACGGCACTCTGGGAGCCCAGCCCAGGCCCTGTGAGCCAGAGGTTTTAGCCCCAGGGTGGGCCTGACCAACCACAGGCTGGAGGGACTCCAGATCAGCAGCAGCTGTGGCCATTTCCAGATTTATCAACACATAGATGTGAAGGACAAAGTGAGAGGTCAGTGCAGTATGGACTTTGGGACCAGTAGTTGGGAGAGCATCAGCTTTTGCCCCTCGGGGCAAGCTGTTGAGATGCCTTGGCGCAGTGCTACGCCAGTGCCATGTGGCAGCTTCAGCTCCTGGCCTGCAGACTGTTGGGGGACCAAGTGACCAGTCTGAGGGGTAATCGCTCTTGCTTTTAACCTGCTTGGATCTGGATTGCAGTCTAGGGTGGAAGTCCTGGGGTGTGTGACCAGCTTGCCAGAGTGTGTGGAGGCCTCAGAGAGGACACTCAACTAATACCTCCAGCAGCTGAGAAAACCCCAGCGTTTGGGATGAAAGCTCCCCTGTCTGGTGGCAGAGTCCTACTGTGGCAAAAAGCCCAGGGATCAAGTGACTGAGGGGTGACATGACCAGGCAAAGGAAGCAAAGCAAACAGAAGAATCTAACATTAGACTCCTATTTTGGGGACAAAGAGGAGCAAAGCATGGAACAGGAGGAAGACAGTGAAGTCAGAACTCATGCACCAAAAGCTTCAAAGGAAAATACGAGCTGGTTACAGGCCATAGAGGACCTTAAGAAGCAGATAAGAGAAGTGGAGGAAAAATTGAGAAGAGAAATGAGAACGATGCAAGAAAATTACAAAATGAGAATCCACAGCCTAACTGAGGAAAATCACACCTTAAAAAAGAGACTAACTCAATTGGCAAAAGAGACTCAAAAAGGCAATGAGGAGAGGAATACCTTAAAAAGCCGAATTTGCCAGATGAAAAAAGAATCTCATAAGCTCAAAAAGGAGAATCATTCTCTCAGATTTAGAATGGAGCAAAGGGAAGCTAGTGACTTTATGAGAAATCAAGATGCTTGTTAAACGGATCCAAACAAATGAAAGAATAGAAGGCAATGTGAAATATCTCACTGGAAAAACCACTGACCTGGAAAATAGATCCAGGAGAGATAATTTAAAAATTATTGGACTACCTGAAAGCCATGATCAAAGAAAGAACCTAGAAATCATCCTCCAAGAAATTCTCAAGGAAAATTGCCCTGATGTTTTAGTACTAGAAGGCAAACTAGAGGTTGAAAGAATCCACAGAATATTATAGCCAGGTTCTGGAATTCCCAGATCAAGGAGAGAATATTACAAACAGCCAGGAAGAAACAATTTGAATATTGTGGAAACACAATCACGTTAACACAGGATCTGGCAGCTTCTACACTGAGGGATCGAAGGTCCTGGAATATGATATTTTGGAGGGCAGAGGAGCTGGGATTAAAACCAAGAATCACCTACCCAGCAAAACTGACTATCATGTTTCAGGGGAAAATATGGTCATGCAGTGGAATACAGGACTTTCAAGCATTCTTAATGAAAAAACCAGAGTTGAATAGAAAAACTGACATTCAGATACAAGAAGCAAGAGAAGCTTGAGAAGGTAAAGAGGGAAAAGAAATCAGAAGCCACGTATCAAAGTTGAACTATTAACATTCCTACATGGAAAAATGATAATTGTAACTGATCAAATTTTTCTGGGACAGGAGGGAGGGAAATATAGTCAGTCTTTTACAATATATCTACAATGTTAATGTTTTGCATTAGCTACACATATACAACCTACACTGAACTGCTATCTTCCCAGTAAGGGTGGGTGTGACAAGGGAGGAAGGGAATGAACCTGGAATTCAAAGTTTTAAAATCAAATGTTTAAAATTATGTATATATATATAATATACATACTATTATTAATACTATTTTACATGTAGTTGGGAAATAAGATATACAGGCACTGGGGCATAGGGATCCACCATGCCATACTGGAAAAGTCTAAGGGGCCATGGGAGAAGATATGGGAGAGAGCAGATTGGAAGAGGGGATATCCTGTGGGATTGCTATTTTGGGGTAGTGGGTAGGGGGAAAATGGGGAGAAAATTTGTAACTCAAAATCTGGCAGAAATTAATGATGTAAATCAGAAGTTAATAAAGCATTTGAAAAATGAAAAAAAAATAATTTTTTTGTTATAAGGCATGGTTTTCTGGAAAAAAGCTACAGGGGAAATTTTATTTGTTTATTTTTTTACAGGAGAAAATTTAGGCAATATGAAAACAATACTATCAATAAAACTGGTTTTTAAAAGACAACAAATAGATGTTGAGACAGCAAATGGAGAGTCTTGTGTAGTGCATATGTCTCAAGTAACCAAGAAATGAAGAAGGCCCCCAGAACACTGTGTGGACATGATGTAGAGGACATCAACAAGAAACACAAAGGATGAGAAGGCATGAATGGGTTTTGATCAGTATTGGAGAAGAAAATGCCCATATTGATTCGATCATATGTAATACAAGGTATTTTACTGACTCAGACACTAGGTCAAACTCCAACACACTTACAACACTCCAAACACAAGGGAACTGGAAATATAGGTCAAATTATCACAGGACTTGGAAGTGGAAGCTCCAGTCAAAAGATTCTTGGATCATCCTGTCAAAGTTTGCTCTGGCAAACTCCACCCTCCTGTTCCTCTTGGCCCTATACTTGAGGGTAAATATCCACAGAAGTGAAAATACTTCCTCATTGCAGCTGCCCCCATGTTTTCATCCCTATCCAACTGAACCCTTCGCAGTCCATATCCTCCCCTGCTTTCCTATTCCACTAAACCCTCAGGTATGATTTCTACAGTTAACAAACTCACCTTCATCTCACACTCCTTCAAACTTCTGGAGCTCCCTCCAGAAGACAATATATTTTGGTTACCCTCTCCTGACCTGGATGCTACTTCTCTCACGCTCCCAAATACACTAATCAAGAAGGAGCAATAGACCTACTTCCTGGTTCCTTCATGTCACCTTTCGCCACCATCACTCAATCATCCATGTATATCACCCAGTCCAGATCCTTGTCACAATCATCTACTAACCCTGAAATCATTCTGCTTCCTTCCTCAAGGAGGTCAGTATCTGGCTCTCTACTCACTTTAAAATCTGCTCTAATACATAGGGACTTCAATATGCATACTGATACCTCATCAAACATACTGACTTCCCTGGTCATCAACCCCAACTCCCAGGGTGTGAATCTGTCTCAATTCAGAAGTGACAGTTGTACCTTAGGTTTTACCATTAGTTACTACAAATATGCCACAATCCTGAACTCTGATATTGTCTCTGATCATAACATTCTATCCTTAAATCTCTCTGCTTCATTCCTAAGCTATGTTCCTTTACTCATTATTTTGAATATTATTACATCTATCACCTACCTTTTCTGTTGCTATTAAAATGTTGATGAAGTCTGCTAGAGAAAGGCAACTGACAATTAGGTATTCAATGCTGCATGGCCATCTTTTTATTCTTCCCTAATTGACACTGTCTCACACATTCTATAGCAGCTATTTCTAATATTTCCTTGTCATCTACCTCTCTCTTTTGTCTCAGATTATTTCAATCATTTACTTTATAGAAGAAATGGGAGGCTATCCATTGCAAGCTGCTCTGAAATCTTAAAATCTCTACTGCATACACTATTTCCTCAAGTCTTTAAGGAAGAGGTAACCCTTCTTTTTACCAACACAAATTCCTCTAATTGGGTCTTGAACCAATCTTCTCCCATATCCTTTAGGAGCTAGTCTCCTTAATCATTCCCTGCCCCCAGCAATTTCATTTTTACCTAATTCAGTGGCTTCTTCTCTGCTGCTGACAAAAATGCCCAGATATTCCCCTTCTTTAAAGAAAAGAAAAACAAACTCTTCTTTTAATCCTGCCATTCCCTCCAAACTCCTAAAGTTTATAAGTCTTACTTCCATTTCCTCACCTTTCACTCACTTAACTTCTTGTAGTTTGTCTTCCAAGCCCTCAACTTTGCTGAAACTGCTCTAAGGTTTTCACCAATCTAAACTGCCAAAATGATGATGGCCTTTCCTTAGCTCTCATCTTACTCAATTTCTTGTCAGCTTTTGACTGAGTTGAACATTCTCCTTCTCCCACTTGCTCTGGATGCCCTATCTGTGACACTCCTCCCTCTTGATTCTTCTCTTACCTATTTCTATTTTTTTTTTTAAGCAATCGGGGTTAAGTAACTTTCTCAAGGTTACAGGGCCAGTTATTTCTGGGTGTGGTGCTGAGTGTCTGAGCCCGGGATTCGATCTCCAGGTCATCCCAACACTGGAGCTGGTGCTCTTACTCGCTGAGCCACCTGGCCGCCCCTAAGCAATTGGGGTTAAGTAACTTGCTCAAGGTTACACGGCCAGGTGTTTCTGGGTGGGTGCTAAGTGTCTGAGCCCGGGATTTGATCTCCAGGTCTTCTCAACACTGGAGCCGGTGCTCTTACTCGCTGTGCTACCTGGCCGCCCCTACCTATTTCTTCCTAACTATGCCTTTGTAGTTTACTTAGCTGAATTATCATCCATCTCCTTACCCTTAACCATGGATGTCTCTCAAGGTTTTGTCTTGGCCCCCTTCTTTCTTTACATTATCTCTTGATAATCTTATCAACATCAATAGGTTTTAGTATCATCTCTATGAAAATGCTTCCATATATTCAACATTAGTCTTTCTCACCGTTCATTTGCAATGCCAGTTCAGTACCAGTGCAATTCTAGATATATGTACAGAGAAACTAACTCAACAGACAAAATGTATGTACTACTCTTATATTCTTCATCCACTTTGTTTTTCTTGTGTGCATTGTTAAACCAATTTCTTTTGAATGACAACGGATCCCATTTAGGAGACCTGGAAGTATTCTGTGCTTAGATGTAATCGGTATACCATCAAAAAACCAAGAATACTTAACCATCTATAAGGAATCCTACTTCCATTTGGACTCTGTAATAGGGCATCATCATGGCAATGGTGAACACTGTTGCCAAAGGACAAAACAAGAAGCAATGTGTAGAAGTTGCAAAGAGGAAAAGTTAAGTTTGACGTCAGGATGTTATTAATAGTTCATGCTTTCTAAAAGTAGAATGAGCTGCTTCAAGAACCAATGGATTCCTTCTCACAGGAGATCTTCAAGCAGAATCTCAATGACCATTTGTTAAATTTTATATCAAGAGAAAATGTAAAGAAAGAAGAGAGAGCCAAGACCTTGGGAGACATCCATGGTTAGGGGTCAGGAGATAGATAATAATTCAGCAAAGGCATAGTTAGTAGGAGATAGGTAGGAGAAGAATCAAGAAGGAGGAGTGTGTCACAGATAGGGACAATATTCAGAGCAAGTAGGAGGAAAATGACCAACTCAGTCAAAAGCTGCCAAGAAATTGATTAAGATGAGAGGTGAAGAAAGGTCATCATTTTGGCAGTTCAGATTGGTGGAAACCTTAGAGCAGTTTCAGTAAAGTTGACAAACTGCAAGGAGTTAAGTGAGTGGAAGGTGAGGAAATGGAAGCAAGGCTTACAAACTCTAGGAGTTTGGAAGGAACAGCAGGATTTTTTAAAAGAGTTTATAAATGTTATAAAATGAGTTTAAAAAACGGCATCAAGGGTTATAATGGGTTAAATGTTATAAATGGTCATTGGGGTGCTCTCCACATACTATTCTCACCTGTTTTGTATGCCAAATATTCTCCTACTGATACCATATGACAACAAACTATGAACTACCACAATCCCCAAAGAATCAAAATTTTGGTGACCCACAGGAAAACCTAATAAGGTGAATATAAGTAGGCTACAGCATATTACAAAGGATTAATCAATCATTAAGTAATTATTAAATGCTTACTATGTGTCAGACATAAGAAATAGCATAAAAATAAATATCCCAAGAATATGTGTGACCAAGAAAATAGGTATTTGATTTGATTAAAGGTCATATCATTAAAAAAATATTACATGTGAACATGATCTTTCATAGCTATAACTGAGGGAAGAATTCTAGGTAATCACAAAAGATAAAATAGATAATTTTGATTACAGGAAATTGTAAAGTTTTTGTATTAACAAAACCAATGCAACCAGGATAAGAAGGGAAGATGTTAACTGGGGGAAAAAAAGTCTCTGAATAAAATATTTTTATTAAAGCCCAGATATCCAGGTTATATAGGGAACACAAATATTAAGACTTAAGAACCATTTTCTAATTAAGTTAAAAGATATGAACAAAGTTTTCAATAGAATTGCAAACTGTTAACAACTATAAGAAATAATGCTCCAAATCAGTAAAAAGAAAATAAAAAAAACTCTGCGATTTTACCTCATACCCAATAAATTGGCAAAAATAAGTTGGGAAGTTAATGTCAGAAAGGGTTGTAAAAAGACAGGTAACTGGTCAAGCTGTAAATTTGTCTAACCAGTCTGAAAAGCAATCTAGAATTATGGTAATAAAGGGCCTAAAATATTCATACTTTCTGACTCAGAGATCCCATTGTTAGGAATATACCCTAAAGGGGTCAAAAACTTAAAGATCCCATACAGACTAAAATATTTATAATATCAGTTTTTGTAGTTTCTTCTTTCTTTCTTTCATAAGGGATAGCTCTCTGGAAGGAGATAAGAGATATATCTGAAAATGAAGCTAATGTAAAATTAGAAATGAAAAAAAAATTAGTTCATTTATCAAGAATCAGTTAAACAAATTAATAACATACTGATACAGTGGTTTTAAAGCTTTGCCAAAGTGTTCTACATACACTATCTCATTTGATCCTTACATCCAGCACAATGAGGAGATACTCTACAAAATTAATAGGTGAATGTGAACAAGAATAGACTGTATGAAAAGGCAAAAAGATGGATTAGATGGATGGAAAGATCATAGCATGGATAAGACTACTTAAGTACTGATTAGGATGTACTGATATCAGTGCTAAGTGACAGAATTTTAACAACTGCAAAGTAATTTAGAGATCATCTAATACAGCTCTCTTATTCTCCAAATGAAATCCAAAGTCATACCTAGCTACTCGATGGCAGTCAGAACTATAAACAGCCCTCTCTCTAACTGTTGCAATACTCACATACAATGAGACTAAACACCATGGGGTAAAAGTAGTACAGATATTCCAACAATCATTATTTTTAAATGTGCAGTTCTACATAAATAGGGTTGTAGTGAGTAATAAATGTGATTCTGATAAAAATTTAAGAGATGCTTAAAAGGGCATTCATTTTTTCAAAGTCTTGTATGAGGTTTAATTGTAAAGACAGAACCATATAAAAATAAAAAAGGACCTCAGTGGCTGTCTAGTCAAATCTTTAATAAAAAAGTAATCACTATAACATATCTTGCAAATGATCAAGGTCACTGTTGCTTCGAAGACTAGCAATGACTCTAAGGAACCCACTAACTCCCGACAGAGCCCATTCCACTTTTGGACAGCTCAAACATTAGAAGTTTTTCCTTATATCAAACCATTATTTGCTTTTACCTACTGCTCTGGGTTCTGCCCTCCATGTCTTTTATTTTTCTAGAGCAGGGATTAACATTTTTTGTGTGTGTCATAGATTCCTATGGCAGGTTGGTGAAGCCTATAGACTCTTTCTGAGAATAATGTTTTTAAATAACTGAAGAAAATGATAAGTTTTATTTATGGGTTAGTATAAAAATCTAGTTTTCCCCCATCCAACTTCAAAGACTCGAAATTAAGAAATACCTGCTCTAGACATCCTTTAGCCTATCAAAGTCTGCCTATCTTATCTAGGCTAAAAGGGGAGCAGAGCCTACTCACAGGTCCCATTTCAGTTCTGCTCATAGAGAAACTTTGACATGAGCCAGTCTGACTTTCCTTAGGCAGTCTGGTGGTCCTCCTCCTAGGGGCTTACCATATTAGTGTCAGATACGCCCTCAACTTTTACCCTACTATAGCTCAGAACGCTAGAGCTCAAGGGATCCACCAGCCACTTTGTGGTAATAATTAGAACCAAATACAAAATTTCAGAGGTGGTTTGACCAAGGCAGAATAGAGGAATTGGCACCTCTTTATCAATGGAAGTTATACCTCTTAATTAACCCAAGATTTTTTTAGTATTTTTAGCTGCCATATCATACATGTAACTCATATTGCTCTTATAACTTCACTGAAAACCCTCTTCCAACCCTTTTCAGACAAATTGCTCTCTAACCCTTCCCACAACTTGTACTCATGAAGATTAGATTCAGCTCAATGCTCAAGCCCAATGTCCAATTCACAAAACTCCTAAATGCTGCTGGAACCAGATTAAAATATAATTGGGAAATGTTTAACAAAATAAGTAAAAATACAACACAATATAGATGTTAATTTGTCATTTTCTAAATCAATATGTTGCCTGGTTTCTATATGACACCATTGCCCTGGCCTATTAAGATCTCTTTGGATCCTGATCATTATGTAGTATATTAACTATCCCTCCTAGCTTTTGCAAAGTTTATAAACATGCCATCTATGTCTTCATCCAAATCACTGATAAGAATGTTAAAAGGCATATGGCCAAGTGCAGATCCCTGGAGCACAACACTACAGGCTGCCTGTTAAGGTGATACAACTACTCTTTAAGTCCAACTATTCAACTGCTTATAATTCATCTTATTAATCCATGCAAGTATTATTTTCAAGTTCAAATCTCTATCATCTTTTCTACAGAGTATGAGATACTTTATCAAATATTTTTTTATAGATCTAGGCAAACTCCTACCTCCAGTATTAGCCTCATATACAAATTTAATAATCCTGTCAAGAAAAAATGTTAGTCTTGCATGACCTGTTCTTGTAAGCTATTTGTGTTAAATAATCACTTTAATGGTCTAAGCTATATGAGAAAATTAGCATCTTAATAGGCATAAAAGAATTCTAGATTTAAGTAAGCCCAAAAGTTTTTTTCATTATACAATCATAAAAAAAAAGTCCTAATAAGGTAAAACTAGTAGATTTAGTGGCAGTAGATTATTTACAGTAACGAGACAAAAAGCAGCAGACCACGAACTAGATAAAAAACAGGACACAGGAGACTTTCCATCTGAAAAAAGCCTTGCCAATTTCATTGCTATCCTACTTCAAAATAGCCGAAAGACTAAAAGAATTGTGTGTGCTTTATTCTCAAATCCTAGGTGGAGCAATGAACAGAGTGCCAGGCCTGGAAACAGGAAGACCTAAATTCAAATCAGGCCTCAGACACTTACTAGTGGTCTAATCCTGGGCAAGTCACCTAATCTGTTTGCTTCAGTTTCCCTTTCTGTGAAATGGGGATAATAATAGTACCCACCTCCCAGAGTTGCTTCTAGGTGTTTAGCATGGTACCTGGCACCTAATAATCACTATATAAATGTTAGGTATCATCATCCTCATTGTTCAAATGAAATTTCTCATTTTCTACTGAATGATTTAGGGATTCTTTACTTTTTTTCTACTACAAGGAAACATTAAGTTGGAAAGAAACAAATACAGAGGAAGCAACATAATCTCACACAGAAAGACAACAGAGAGCTACCCCAAATCAAAAGTTAGGAGACTCAGAAATGTCCAATTTTTCTCCATTAATAATGCCAAGGAACAAAAATAACTAAAAGCACAGAAACTACCTTTCTAGTTCTGTAGGACTCAAAATTGGGGGGAAAAACTCAAATAGGATGGGTAGTTTTGTCCATTTGCTAAAGTATGTTGTATTTAATATAAAAATAATTTACTACTAAGTATTTTTAAAACATGGGGGGGTATATATTTTGCAACAATAATGAATGAATTTGATGAAACTCTGAGGGGCCAAGGGAAGGAGAGAAAGAAAATGAAAAAGTTTGCTTTGGGCAAAGTAACAACAGAAACTGAAGTTTAATTTTTAAGGAGAAATCATAGCTGATGAATGAATTCTATTATAAGAATTTTCAGGTCTGAAAATAAGCAACAACTAATTCTGATTCCTGGGTAGTCTCTTTCATCAAAAGAACATGGTTCAGTCAAGTCCTATATCATGAGGAAGAAATTTATACTATAAAACAGCCAATTCCCAAAAGATTTCTGTGATTTAATCCCTATAAAAATCACAAATTTGATTTCTAATTTAAGATTAGGGGAGATTTATTTTGCTTTGAAGACTTTTCTATTTATTATAAGAACATGTCTACTTCAAGGCAAAATAGACACAAATACAAATTTTGTTTGTTACAGATTACCCCTATTCTTAATATATTTATAATTTTTTGAACTTAGCCTACCTCCTATTTATTGCCCCTACAATGAAAAGCATTTCTTTGTCCACATCTTTGATAAAAAATTTAAAAATCTGCAACTTAAAACCCAAAGTCAATTCATACTTTCTAAGTCACAGATGAACTCAATAGCAACAGAAGCTATACTGCTATTATTTGGTAGAAACAAAAAACTTAAACCTGATTCAAAAATTACCTTTTGATGTCAGTTTTCAGTTTTAAAGATAAAATTTCTTTTTTTAAGAAAACTTAAGCTCCAGTGGATTCCCACATTGTTCAGAAAGAGCTTTTTCTCCCTACTGCTTCCTCTTCCCTGCCATTCCTCTCTTCCCTCCCTTTTCACCCTTCCAAAAAATTACCTCTTTAGATTTCAGATTCAGGGAATTAAAAATGTTTTACCTCCTGGTTACTGGATCTGATAAACCTGCTTATAAAAGCCATTAGTTACATGAAACATTAACTAATACCCATGTAACAAAACTTTAGATTCATTCCTTCATTTATTCAATCCTCCACCAAAGTCCTGCTTCAGGGTGGGGGGTAGGAGTGATGACCTTGGTTATAGCACAGCAGGTTCTTCCAAGCTTAGACTTTAATCCATCCAGCAGGATGACATCTGTCTAGCTAAGTTTTGAGAGGTTCATCACCAGAACACAACATCAGAACACGATTTTTTTTTCTAGTTACAGCAAGACCCTTAAGTCTACTCACAGCAACAGACGAAGATAAATTATTTAAGAAAGTAGCAAGGGGAGTTGACATCTCCATCAACAATGAGATCACTGATGCTTGAAGTTTCAGTCTTTCGATAAATATTTGAATACCTAATATGTGTGTGGTATCTTGTATTCATTCAATAAATGCAATCAAAGAAGTAGAATAGGACTGTAATAATTTTTCATCTTTTTCCAAATACAATGAAGTCTGAGAAGAAAATGGCATGGATACAGCTGCTTTGAACAGCAAAATAAATAATTAAATCAGTGAACAGGTTTCTGGGAATGCCAAATGAATGGAACTTGACTAAAGAAGGGGTTGAGTCTCCTCTACCCTTTCCTATGACCATTATGCCTATTCAGAGCAATTCATCATTAACATAAATTATTAAGTAAAAAGAGTTGTCATTTTCATCAGTGGAGGGAGTACTTATACCAATGAAATCAAAGATCCCTGAGTATTTAAATATTCATTCAATAAATATTTGAACACCTACTATGCATAGTACCAACCTTGTACGTACTCCTCAATAAATGTTGGGGGGGGGGAATATCACATTTTCTTTTATTAAATTCCATTTTTAGCCAAATATACTCTGAAATATGTTCACTAATTTATTTTACTGTCCAAAAGAGCTGACTCCACAACTCCCTAGAAATCAGTGTGTTTGGAAAGAAATTGCTGAGGAAGTATTCAACTTCTCTGACTTCATCTAATTAAAATTTATACGGACCAGATCTTTATCTGTAAGGAAATACTTTCATTCAGGTTTACAGATAAGCTAAATGTCCTTCTCCAAAGATTTCAACATTCTCAAGTCTCAGACTGCCCCCTCAACACCTCATAAAGAAAGCAACCTGGCATAGTGGAAAGCATCAAAAGTGAAGACCAAGCATGTTATCACTTCATCCTGGAACCTCAGTTTACTAATCTGTAAAGTAGGAGTAATTAATCATTACACCATCCACATCACAGCGCTGTTATGGGAAAAGGTCTTTGCAAACTGACTGGCTATATGAATGTGAGTTAAACAAAGGCAAACAGATGATTTTATTTCCCCAACTCTCCCTCTAAAGGAAAGGGCCAGCTGGAAGAGAATGAAGAGAGAAGCAAAGGTTCTAGGTACCGCACAAATTGTATACAAAGATCTCGGATAATCCAGAACTAACAATACTTTATATTTGCAAACTAATTTTGCACTTTCAGCCTCCAGGTAACGTCCAAAAAGCTTCGAAGTTAGGGTCGGTTACTAGATCCTACCCAACAACGCTTCTGCCTAAGACGTCCTCAAAAATGAACACATTCGATTTTATTTTATTGATATTATTTGGATACAGCATCTCTTGTAGGCAGATACTCATTTTATCCTTCAACAAGGAAAAAAATGAGGCCTAGTGCCGGCAGAAGAGCGAGAAGATGCGACCCCTCCTTTGGAGGGCGGAGAAGGGGCAAGAAGAAGCAGCTTGCGAGGTGGGGGCAGCGCGGCCGGCCCGCGGCGGCCCAGGGCTCCCAGCCTCCAGGCGCGCCTCTCCCTCCCGCCAGGCCCGCGGCGTGCCCACCCGGCCCTCGCCCCCCAGGCCTGACCACTCAGCCCCGACCTCCACAGCCAAACGTCGCTCTCCCCGATCCCAGGAGGAGACCGACCAGTACTACCCAGCGCTGACCTATCCCTGCCGGGCCCGAGCCTGTGGCGCGCCGCCTCCATCTCGAGCCGCTAGGCAAGCGGGAGCTGCATCCAGTCCCGGCGGTTCCGACCCCGACTCCAGACGCCGCCGCCGCCGCCGCCGCCGCCGCGCCGCCCGCCCCCTGGCAACCGGACCCCGCACCACCGCCACCCCCCATTGGTCCGGAGCGCCTCCGCCGCCGCTTCATTGCCTGTCGCTCCAGTCCGGGGATGCGGGAGGGTTTCTAAGGAGAGGGGAAGGGGCAAGGACTCGCAGAGCGCCTGCGTGGGAGCTATTGGCCCCGCGCCGCGGGTGTGGAGGAAGACCTGGGTCTGGGGCAACCGCACCCCCCGCGGCGGACCTCGCTGCCTTCGCTCTCACCCCGCGTCCCCCCTCGCTGTCCACAGGGCCACAGAGCAGCCTCTCTTCTCTTGGTCAAGGCTGGACAGAGAGGCCAACCGGGCCGGGATTAGGTGCGGCCCCTGCCCGGAGGACGGCCCAGCAGCTCTGCTTCTAGCCTTGGGGCTGTTGTCTAAGAATCCAGGCCCACCTTCCAGTGCTCTCTAACCTTCTCCAAAGAGGTCAGAGATCTACTGTCTAGGTGGTCGGTGGATGGAGCCCTGTCTAGGGTCTGGAAGCCCTGACTTCAAAGTGCCTTCAGGCACCCACTTAGCTGTGAGACCTTGGGCAAGTCACTTAACCAGTTTACCCTCAGTTTCTCCAACTGCAACACAGAAATAATAGTGCACTCGGAGGGTTGTGTTGAAGATCAAATGAGAGAATGTTTGCAAATTAAACCCATGACAAAGAATATTACTTGTGCAAAGCTTAACTATATACAATTTCTTGAAATCTGGACTGCCCTGTAAAATTGGGACACCACTATGTCCCTGGTACATATATTAGACATTTCATAAATGCTTACTCCCTTCCGTTCCACCTAGCCAAAATCTGCTCTTCCTCTGGTCATCTACACAATCTCCTTTGCTCAGTCTAAGTTGGACCTGCCCTAGACTACCTCAAACTCTCCAGTCTATCAGGAGAACTCCAAACTTGCCCTCTCCTGACCAGCTATGGGCTTTCCTTTCTTCAGGCACCTATGCCATGTAATGAGTGGAGGCATTTTGTTAAATATGAAATACTGCCCTGCTACAGACAAAAAGAGGCAGTACTCACTAGTTTTCTGCATTTATTTATAAACATTTTAATATTTCCTGAAAGTTATCTTCCCACGCTTAAGTGCATATTTACAGTTTGTTGAAAATACATAGCCATTTCCCCTCTACCTGTTATGAATCACCTTTAAACTAGATAAATATTAGGAGGAAAAATATAAAAAGAATGGTCTGTGTATTCTATCCCATTAACTAGCAATACCAAAAAACATATTAGGGAACTTCAGCTTTAGTTCACATAACCATTCTGGAGCTTACAGTTCCCCATTAAATCAACAGGGACCTAAACAAGAGTCCTAAATGACACTTGAGTCTATTGATTTGATCCCTTCAAGGGTCAGAAATTGGATTTAGCAGCACTATAAAAACCATCCATGGGGCAATGTAAATTTCTGCCCTTCTAGGATCCAAGTTCTTGGTAAAAAGAGATCAGTATTTCAAGGTTCCACTCATGTCTTCACAAGAAACTGGCTCATGCTCAATTTTCCCTTCTCCCTGAGGTGAGTGAGAAGTCGATATCGTCGTCTCCAAGTTACCTTCAGCCCATATTTCTCCTCTGGTGTGTCTGCAACCAATACAGGTCCAGAGTCTGGGCTCTTGGGAGGGTCCATTAGGAGGGGGCAGCTTCTTCTCATATGCTGCCTCTGGTCTGTGGGAATATGCCCACTGTCCTTCACAGGGGACTGTTTTGGGGTCTGGATATCAGGTGGGATAACCATGTAGCCTAAATTTTCAAGGTCACGAGAAGACAATTCTGTACATCTTTGAGGACTTTGAGGGATCAAAGAACTTCTGGCAGTGTCCTTTGGACACTGCAGAGGAAAGTCCATAACTGAAAGATTATCCAAAGCAGCTTCACTGGAAGAAGACACTGAACTCTCGAAGGACAAAGGTGGAAACCTGTTCTTGGCTGCTTTTTGACGTGAACCTTTTTCCAGATTCCGAAGATTGTAAGGCACCTGATGTTTCTGGTAGACTGGCAACCAGCCTCCTGTATTCTCAAACTGAGGAGACACCTAAGAAACAAACAGAAGCAATCAGCCCAGACCCAGAAACATCTCTGGAAATTACTTTGTCTCCATTCAAGAAGCCACAGATATAATGCCCAAATTTTCTAAAACAAGAGCCTATCCACAATAAAATCAGCAGTATATTGCCTTGTATTCTACACGTGTGAGCACCAGACTTGGAGTCAGGAGCTTTGAGTTTGAAACCTGCTATGAAGTTATAGGATTTTTAGAGAAACACCATATAAACTTTGTGAGTTATTATTTTTATTAGGTATCTACCCTATTCCTAGAGTATGGATTATTGCTTTTCCAACAATCTCTAGCAAGTCATTTTTTAAAGTGCTCTTTAAGCAGAAGCTGAAGTCCAAAATCAGCCCCTACTCTTAACTTCTACTTCTCACAACATAACCCAAAACTCTTTCAGGTGGAGTCTTTAGACTGTTAAGACTTTCAAGTGTGCGGTGTTACTTTATAGCAAGCTATTAAACAGTAAACAATGTACCTAAAGAACATACAGTATCTGAGGCAATGAAAAATTCATTCCCCTTCTCTACATCACTTTTATCATCAGATGCTGCATTTTTAAGAGTTCTTGGAATCTTTTTTCTGTCCTTGTCACTTTCCTACTCAGCTAACTCTGACAGGTTCCTATTGCCCCTAAGGTAAATACTAACTTTAGCTTTAAAGTCAATGGAAACCTGGCCCCAAACTATCTTTCCAGCCTCAGTGAACATTATTCCACCTCCCACAATTCAGCCAAAACTGACCTTTTCTCTGTTCCTCACACAAGACCCTCAATCTCCTATCTCCATGCTTTTCAATGGTTGCCCTTGTGCCTTGAATGTAATTCCTCTTCATATCTGCCTCTTAGAATTCCTCTCTTCTTTTAAAATACAGTCCAAGCACCACCTTGTACATGTACAGATCCCCCCAATGCTAATGCCCTTCCTAGTAAACTATTGTATTTAACTACTCTGCATTCTATATATCCATACATATGCAAATGCATAGACAGATATGAACACATACATGCATGTACATGTTGTCTTATCTTTTGGAATATAAACAACTTCCCAAGTAGGAATTGTTTGATTATTGTATTTGTATCCCCAGTGCCAGTCACTTAACAAAAGCTCTTAATAAATACTTGCTGATTGATTGGTTGGGAGAAAGAAAAGGAAGAAGGTGGGTTTAAGTGTTCCTTGAAAGGATTAGATGGCTAATTGGGGTAGGTAATGTCTTGATTTATCAGGCCAGCCACTGAAGGTTAACAGTAACAAGGGAACCCCAAAGCAAAAGCACCTACTACTGAATCTTCAGACTACTGGTTAGTCTTATTTTGGGGAGGTGTGTGTGGGGGGGAAGGGCAGAGAGGGAAAGAAGATATCTTCCAACTAGAAAATGAAGACAATATCCCAAAACTCCCCACTGTAGTCACTGCTCTTTAAAAATAGTAGGCACTTACTAGCCGTGTGACCTTGGGTAAGTCACTTAACCCCAATTGCCTTGCCCTCCTCCAAAAAGGAAAAAAAAAGACTTGCAAGACAAAGTAAAGCCAGTCTAAATGTCAACAATTCTCCCTCTGACTAGCTATTATTTCCTGATCAACACCCAATTATCTAGCTTTCCCCTCAGCAAGAGATCTGAATCTGCCCATTTTTACAACTTATGGAAAGTGCAGTTGGTTGAGCAGTTTCAACAGATAGCTTAGGAATGGCAAACAGCAAAGGATAGAAACAGCCTCTTGCCCTTGTGTACCACTAAGTGAGTGAGTGACCTTTCTCCTGATGTGGGTCAGATACAGAACTGCACAGCCATCTCATAGCAAAAGCACCTAGTATATATAGGAACTCGCTGGCCCTACCCAGGAGGTGATGGTCTTGTGGTCTATGGGTTTGACCCGAGCGTGCCTCGGGAGAGCGGCGGCTGGTTGCGGGGATCCATAGGGATGCTTGGGTCCCTCCTGAGGCCGTTCTCGGAATACCAGTTGTGGTTTCTGGGACTGGCTTTTGCGTTTCTTCCTGGGAGGCATCAACAGTAGAGGAGGGAAGGGCAGTGAGTAGCCTCATGTTGGCTGGGGAAATACGTCGAGGAGACTGGCAACGATCCTCACCCATCCCTAGAGATCAAACAATGAAAAATGATCACTGCCCAGGGAAGCAAAGGCCACCACACCCGACCCGACTAATGAGCCCTATCAGGGACCTGCCATTTAAGTCCCAGAACCACCAAACTGAAAATGCAGGAGGGACTCCGGGCAACAGCATAGATTAGACGCCTACTATGTACCAGGCTTAGCGCTGCAGGAAAAGGAAGAAGGGATGGGGTGGGAGGCAGTGTGGTAACTTACACTGGGTGAGTGCAATTTCTCCAATGGAGAAAGCACCTGGAACAAAAACTCCAGCATGAAAAAGAGGGATCGCGGGGAGCGGCTCCGACACCTGGAGACGCCTCCTCGCGTCCCTGTCCCCTCAGCCAGCCCCGGAAGTCCGCCAGACCCACTCCCAGCAGCCTGACTCAGCTGCGCCCGGCCCCCTCCCACGTCCGCCCGCCTCCCTCACCCCAGATGCTCCGGCCCCTCTGCCCCCCCCCCCGCCCGGGTCCCTTGACAGCCGGGGCAGAGTTCCGGCCCCGAACACTTAAACGACGCTCGGCCCCAATTGGCGGCGCCCGCGTCACGTGACCGGCAACGCTCCGCCGGCGCCAATTTCAAACCGCGGAACAAACTGAAAGCCCCCTCATCCCCCTCCTCCCCCTCCCCTGGCCTAGGACTCCCCCCTCCCCCCTCCCGGAGACCCTCCCCCTCCCCCTCGCAGCTGGGGACCTGGCCGTCCCGGCCCCCAGCGGCCCGGGGCCTGCTCCTGGACCCTGGCTCGGCCCCGGCAGGCTGAGGCTAAGGGGAGGCCCGGACCCTGGAGGCCTACCCTGGGGCGGTGGTGGAGGCTGCATCCGCGGTGCTGAGGTGAGAGGGCCTGGGGGCGGCCGGGGTGGGGAGCGGCTTCTGCTCCCCAAGGAGAAGGGGGGTCCCCAACCTACCCCGCTCCCTGGGAGGGCCCTCGGGACCCCGGCGAGGTGGGAACCCCGGGCCGGGGAGGGGCTGAGCTCTGCAGCCGCACTGCTTAAGATGAGCCCCCTCTAGTGCCCAGCTCTGGGCCGGCGCGGGGAGTCCGGGAGAGAGGGTCGCGGGCCCGAGCTTGGATCTCAGCTCTGCACCGGCCGCCGGGTCCCGACCTTCTCAGGGAAATGAGCATCCCGGAGGAGGGAGTCTCCGAGATGGTGCGGCCGGGCCTGACACCACCCTGGAACGGGCTGCCAGCGCTCTCCTCCACTTGGGTGCAGCTCCAGCCCCCTGCTTCAGGAGCAGAGTGGGCTCAGTGACCACATCTGCAGCCCCAGGAACCCCCTGCCTCCTTTGCTGGCTGTCCCGGGGCCTCCTCTGTTCAGTGTGGGGTATTGACAGCTTTCTCCAAAGGACCTGGGGGTTGAAACCTCAGCGTTTTGTTTGATGTTTATTATGCACCTTAGACCTTGTATTACTATTATATGCAAATATGCATGATTAAGTTTCACATTCCTTGAAGATGAGAACTTATTTTTGCTTCCTCTTATGTATCCCCTTCAGTGTTTTAACACTGGGCCATATGGGTGCAGTCGAATATAACTGAACCAGGATTAGGAGTGCAAGGGAGCAGTAAGACTTTTGGGAAAGGACATGCTGGAAAAAAAAGAAGCAGGACCTGGTGGTTTTAGGGGGAGGGAGCCAATAAAGGTCGAACTTAAGAGAGAAGGAGAAAAGGTAAAATTGGAGGAACCTGAAAGAGGTGAGAACTTGAGTAAGAAGAGCCCAAGTCATCTTGTCAAATGCCTTTGAGATCAGGAGTTGTGATGCCCCAAATTGTATACAGGGACCTAGGAAAAAGAATTCCTCCGAGTCCCAGGATGACATTTCCTCATAGAATGAATGACATACATTTGAGGAATGAGTCTTCTCATTGAGTCAGTCATCTCAAATACTCTTAATTATTTAAAGGTCCCAAGGCAAAAATTTGTTTCCTTCCTCCAACCTTACACAGCTATCATAGCATCAGAGACCTGAATTCTACTCCTGACTCTGCCACTAACTTGTAGAAATTGAACAAGTCATTTCTCTATACCTCATTTAAAATGAAGCCAATAGCTACCCTGCAGGGATGTTCTACAAATCAAATGAAGTAATAGATATTAGATACTTAAAAAAAATTAAAACACTATACAAATCCGTAATACTAGCATTGCTCTGAGTACATAGTTTGAGAGCTGAAAGGAACCCTAGAGATTAGTGGTATCATTTTACAGATGAAGAACCTGAGGCTCAAAGAGGTTCTTCTGATCAGAATACATCTGAAGCTTTGTGTTTAGTTCTAGGAGCTATATTTAGTATCCATCCCAAGGAGATGGGATGATGAATCAGAATGGTGAAGAATATTGAAATGATGCAACACAAGGATCGATAAAGAACTGGGTATGTTTAGTTAAGAGAAGAGAAAACTTAGGGGAACATGATAGTGAAGAGGTTTGGGTGCTGCAACCCCTAGAATGCCAAGACAGATTGAGTGGAATTCACACACTCAAGCCTTCTCTTAGTCAAGTGGCAAAAGTTTTATTGTAAAGCCAATAGTAGCAGGTGAAGTTCCTTTGGGGAACTTGCAACTTAATGGGGGTCAGTCTAAAGCTTATATAGAAAAGGGGCAGGAAAAGGAATGTTAAGGATGCTAATTAAGTTACTCAAGGGGTCCAGATGTCTTTGGGAGCAGGGGTCAATGATTTGGAGATGGGAAAATTCAGGGAGTCAACAGAGACAACTTTGTTGATACCAGGCATTGAGGGAGGAAAGACAGTTTTTGTTTAGCTGCCAGAGGCATGGACCTTGGGGATCTGGCCTGAGGGAGAGTCCTTGGGCCAGCCAGGAACAAAAATCCTTGGGCCAGGCACCACTGTGTCTGTCTTTATCTAAGGAATTACAGGGTCAGATCTGCATGTTTCTGCAACAAAGAGAATTTTCTCATGTGGGTGAGGGACTGGGATTCTGGGGGTACTTAGACATGGTCTTAAGCCTTTTTGGGGTCCAGGTCCCACCACCAAGTCAGTAGTATTTGAAGGACTGTTATGCAGATTTATGTTCGATTGCAGAACGAAAAACTAAGAGTAATTAATTGGTAGAAGTTTCAAAGAGGCAATTTTAGACTGTGTAAGGAAAAACTTCCTAACATAAGTCTTACAAGGTGGTGGATTCCTCTTCAGTGGAAATATACAAATAAAGATCTCTTGTCCAATATGTTATTAGATGAATTATGGATTAGATTAGATGACCTCTGGTGTCCAATTCAAGTATCTAAGATTCTCTGGAGTTATGATTTTCCCAAGGTCATATAATTAAGGAATAACAAACAGAATTCAAATCCAAGTTGTCTGACCCCAAATCATCATTTTCCTGCTGTGCCAGGCTGCAATAAATAAAAATTTCCATTTCCCCCCCTCTTTGATACTGTCTTGAGGCTGAAAGTTTATTTTAACAACTTTAATCTGAATTTTCTGTCCCCTGGGATTATATCAAGAAAACATGCCCACCAGAAGCAGCAGGCATAGTGGAGACAGTGCTGGCTTTGGAATCAGGAAGATCTAGGTTCATTTATTTTTCCATTAAATATGACTTAGCCATATAGGGAGCTTAGGTCCCACTTTTTCATTTCATTTGCTTCATTGATCAGCTTCCTTACCACTAGATTGAATGTTCCTTGCAGACCAGGACTTTTTTTTTTCTTCCTGTCAGAAAATGTATTAATATACATGTATTTCTGTTTGTAGAGAAAGTATTAGAATTCCCTCTACTAGTTAGAATAATTTAACTGAAGCAACTTTTAGCTTACATTTAATAGTAATTGACACTAAATTCCATGGCAAAGTAAAACTTAAGATACAGAGTATAAACTTGAGATCTTTGATTTGCCAATTAGGAAAATATTAATGCTGATGCCAGCTACATTCTGGGAGAAAATATCTTCCAGAAACCAATTATTCCCTTTCTAGCCACTCCCTGTGAGAGTGGATTAAACAAGAAGACATACCTACTTTTACTTTGGTCACCATAGGGATAAGGACTGGACTTATAATTTCAACAATTCAGAGAATTTCCAGATGAGGAAACCTTCTTTATAATTTATGGCCTTATTACCTAGAACACTGAGAAACTAAGCGACTTGTCCAGAGTTACAAAGCCAGTCTTTGCCAGAGGTGGTAATCCAACCCAGGTCTTGGTGGGTTTGAAGTCAGCACTCAAGGACAGGGACTTTTTTTAGTTTGATCGTTGTATCTTCTGTACCTAGTATGGTGCTGTGTACTACCAATAATGGGTGGTTAATATTTGACTAAAATTGATTTCCGTTTAGTTAGGACTAATTCTTTTGTGACTAAAGCATAACAATGTCTGGATTCATTCTGATTATCAAGATTTTCTCCTGTGAGTAGAAACGCCTTTCTCTACAAGCACTTTTTTCATTCTTTTTTTTTTTTTAAGCAATTGAGGTTAAGTAACTTGCCCAAGGTTACACTGCTAGTTTTTCGTGTGGATGTTAAGTATCTGAGGCCAGAACTGATCCCGGGTCTTCCCAACTCCAGGGCCGGTGCTCTTACTCACTGTGCCACCTAGCCGTGCCAAGCACTTTTCTCTTAGTGTCACAGTCCATGTCAAACTGCCCCTTGTTCTCTATAGGTTCTATTCTTGTTTTCAATGGAGAGTGATTGCACAGATTCATGATGAAAACTAGCCCCCGTCGGCCCCTGATTCTCAAGAGACGGAAACTCCCACTTCCTATCCATGATGCCCCAGGTGAAAGATCGAAGGAGGAGCCCAAAGAGACGCCTGGCCAAATGCAGCCATCCAAGGAGGTGGCGGAACCTGATCTTCAGAAGTTTCCAACAGGCATCAAGATCATCAACCATCCCACCATGCCAAACACCCAAGTGGTGGCAGTTCCCACCAACACAGATATCCAGAGCATCATTGCAGCCCTGACTGCCAAAGGGAAAGAGAGTGGTAGCAGTGGGCCCAACAAATTCATCCTTATAAGCAGTGGACGGGCCCCTGCCCATCAGCCTGTATCCCAGCCCCCAAACCAAGGAGATGAAGTGACCAAGAGGGCAGAAGTGATAGCTGAGAGCGGGGGACCAAAACCTGCCACTAGAGATGTGACCCTACCCAGACCACTAGGAGCCCATTCCAGTCGGGGATGGGAGCTGGATGGCTGTGGTATGTGATCTGTAAAGCAAGGAGGTGGGGAGGCTTGGTATACATTACTAGACAAAGTGGAACAGTGGGAAACTATCTTTGGTGAAGAGGTTTTTGTTTACATTACATTTACTGTACATTTAATGCCTAGAATATATCACATCTAGACTGAAAGTCAAATAGAAATTAATCTGTTCTTTGGTCCTCAAACCTTGGTTCTTAGCAACTGGGTTATGAGACTGTAATTAAAGTTCAACGTTTCCATATCCCTTCTTAATTTGATAAAGGACTTTCTGTTTATTATTTCAGTTGACTTGGCAAAGAGGATAACATTAGTTTTTAGTTTATGGTGAGGTACAGGGACAGAAAGTGATTTATCTTGAGTGAATGACTTTTTGGTAAGGTTAAATTGCCTAGTGTTGAGAACCCTTGAAGATCAGGGTGGCTTGAGTTAATATCCAAGTTGAACTTTGCTTCTAAATTTCTCCCAAGATTTAGAATGGAGCAAAACAACTGAGGACCATCTTAGATTCACAGACTCCCTGATTCCAAGGTTTTGAACATTGTGGGAATGTTCGTCAACTGTCTATTTAGATATCAGGGAGACCTAGCTGCTAGAACAGCTGGCAAACAGGTAAAGAGAATCCTTAAATTTATTTCTTCAACAGCAGGAAGTGAGGCAGCAGGCTGCCTTCTGGATGATAGCCTGACCAATATTCAGTGGTTAGGAAAGATGAGTTCTGATGGATTGGGTTCCTGTAGCATCAAGCAAGAGATTGAGGAGAAGGAGAATCAACGTCTGGAACACAGTCAAGTCAAGGTGAGTTTTCTTAGAGTAATTTGAGTAGAAAGGTCAGTCAGGATCATTTCAGGGAGTTCTCAAGAAAGGGAAGTGTCTTGAATGGTCAACTATAACAGAATCTCCTGGTTCAAGTTCAGTTTCTACTACTGCTATGATGTATAACTAAGGACAATTTCCTTCCCTCTGAGACTTTTCCTCCTCAGGCATGAAATGGAAAGATTATTCATAAATATTGCTGTGGTAAGTATGAATCATTGAATTGGAAGGAACTCATTGGAAGTTGTCTGTTTTAGTGATCCTATCTGCCCAGTGCATGTGTAACAGCAAACACCCTAGCATACCCAGGATGGCTCCTAGCACAGGTTTTTTGATCTGCTTTTCTAAAGAAAGGAAAGCAACTCAAAAGGGGTTGATAATCTTAGTTTAATCAAACATGTATTATTTCTGTAGTTTAGGAGAAAAAGTCAGCTTCCTGAACTTCAGAGAAAATACAAACAGAAGTTACAAGCAGATAAAAATATACAGACAGAGAAAATAACACAATTCAACAGACCAACAGACAGGGCTTCTAGCTGTCTGACCATTACATACATACAGTGTTAGTTACCAGAGAGAGAAGCACCAACATCTGGGTTTTCAAAGCTGGGGGGCTCAATGGCTACCCAGAGTCTCATCTGGTCAAATCACAACTTTTCCCATAAGTGAACCCCAAAGCAAAATCTCACGTCAGGATATATATATATATATCCCTCTCCGGGGTCAGAAGACATCTCAACCTTTGTAACCCACTGCCTAATTACAAAATAACAAAAGGTGTGGCGAAAAAACAAACCTCCCCTAAGCAAGTCTCTTGTTGGGCTCCAAGTGAGGCCCGTTAAGGGCAGGGAAGATCTTCAAATTCCCTCTGCATCACAATGAGTCCTGTCCAAAATATCTTCAACAAGTGATCATTCAGTATGTGTTTCAACACTTCCTTTGAAGGGGGAATTCACATCTTCCTAAGATAGAACATTCAAAGGCATCACCATTCTTCAGAATCTCATTCACCTATGCCTCTTCCCTCTCATTTACCCCCCTATATCCAACTTTAGCAATTGCACTTTTTCACTATCTCTCACATTCTGTCCCCTTCTCTGCACTCATGCCACTTTAGTCCAGGTCCTCATCTCCTCTCCCCTTTCCAATATGTCCCCCATGTAGTTGCCAAAGTGATATTCCTAAAGTGAAGGTCTGACCACATCTCTCCTGTTGAAGAAGCTTCAGTGGCACACTACTGCTTTTAAGAAAAACAAACTTCTCTGTGACATTTAAAACTCTTCAGAGTAGAGCTCCAGCCTCCTCTTCTAGGCTGATTACGTATTTTGTACACCCCACTTAACACACACCAACTGATCCAGCCCAACTGGCCTGCTTGCTATTCTCTATACACATCATTCTGTCTTATAACTCCATTCTTTGTATAGGCTTTGCCGCATTGAAATGTTTTCTCCTCACCCCTACTTCTTCGAAGCCCTAGGTACCATCAAGGTTTAACTTAAGCACCATTTTCTTTAAGAGACCTTTCCTGATTTCCCCAGTTTTTTGTGCCTTCTTGCCAAATCACTGTGAATTTATTGTCAATGTGACGTGTAGTGTTACTCATCTGTGGACAGATGGCAGGGACTTTCTGTGTATCTAATACATAGCATAGTTCCTAGCACATAGTAGGTACTTAACTGTTTGTTGATATATTGATTCTAGTCTAAAACGTTTTCTGCCCCTTTGTAATTCCAACTAAACAACCATTTTTTTTTTTAAAGAAAAGCCAGTATAGGGGTGGCTAGGTGGTGCAGTGAATAGAGCACTGGCCCTGGAGTTAGGAGAACCTGAGTTCAAATCCGGCCTCAAGCAGCTAACACTTACTAGCCATGTGACCTTGGGCAAGTCACTTAACCCCAATTGCCCTGACAATCCCCCCTCCAAAAAGCAAAGGAAAAAGAAAAGAAAAGAAAAGCCAGAATAACACATTTTGTCATAACAAAATTTGAAATTTCATATGATGAGGAGTAGGTGGTAGCAGTTTTTCTTAATTGCTAGACAGGACAACAAAAGGGATGGAGACATGGAGAGAGGGAATATGGGAAAGGGGGTTATTAGCAGCATGGAGCTAAGATGTTGAAGCTGTGCTGTCTTTCAGTTTTTTTGTGGAGAAGATGCAATGATTTGTTGTGGCTGTTGTAATGATGACTGGACTTTCATTGTGTTAAATATTCCTTTTTTTTAACTTTTTTTATTCCTAACTTAAATAAAACAAGCATTTCTATAACAAAGTGGAATAGAAAAACAGGATTTCATCTGAAACTACAGATTCATTACACACAACTTGCTATCCAGATACATAACAGTTATCATGTAGCTTTATTTTTTTTCTCCCTTCACTCCTTCTACCTCACCCTAGAGATGGCTGCCAGTAGACACAAATATGCATATATTACACATACACACACACACCACACATCAGTTCTTTTCTCTGGATGCAAACCCCATCTTCATAGGATCTTTGCATTTAATTTGAGTACTTGTAATAGTCAGAAATTTACTTTGTACAGGTCTCTCTCTGCTTTTCTAAAATCATCCAGTTCATCATTTCTTATAGTAGAGTAATTAATAGTCCATCATGAAGATATATGACAATTTGTTTAACCATTCCCCAATTGACAGGCATCCCTGCAATTTCCATTTCTTTGCCACCACAAAAAGAACTGCTATAAATATTTTAGAACAAGATTCTTTTCCTTTTCCCTAATCATCTTGGGAAACAGACCTAAAAGTGGTATTGCTGGGTCAAAAGGTAATATAGGCTTGGGGCGGCTAGGTGGCACAGTGAATAGAGCTCTGGTCCTGGAGTTCGGAGGATCTGAGTTCAAATGCGGCCTCAGACACATAACACAAAACTAGCCATGTGACCTTGGGCAAGTCACTTAACCCCAATTGCCCTACCTTCCCCCTTCCAAAAAAAAAAAAAAGGTAATATAGGCACTTTAATAACTCTTTGGGCATAATTCCAAATCACTCTCCAAAATGTTTAGACCAGCTGACAGATCCACAAACAAGAATTAAGGTCCCAGTTTTTCCACATCCCATCTAATGTTTGTCACTTTCCCCTTCTATCATTAACCAATAATTATTTGGAACATTTTTTTCATGTGACTTTAAATAATTTTGATTTCTTCATCGAAAACTGCCTGTTCATATCCTTTGACTATTTGTCAATTGGAGAATAGCTTGCATTCTTTTTTTTTTTTTTTTAAGCAATCAGGGTTAAGTAACTTGCTCAAGGTTACACGGCCAGTTATTTCTGGGTGTGGTGCTGAGTGTCTGAGCCCGGGATTCAATCTCCAGGTCATCCCAACACTAGAGCCGTGCTCTTACTCGCTGAGCCACCTGGCTGCCCCTAAGCAATTGGGGTTAAGTAACTTGCTCAAGGTTACACGGCCAGGTGTTTCTGGGTGGGTGCTAAGTGTCTGAGCCCGGGATTCGATCTCCAGGTCTTCTCAACACTGGAGCCGGTACTCTTACTTGCTGTGCTACCTGGCCACCCCAATAGCTTGCATTCTTATAGATTTGACAAAATTCTTTATATATTTGAGATGAGACTTTTATCTGAGAAGCTATAAAATTTTTTTCCCAATTTTCTGCTTTCCTTCTGATCTTGGCTGCATTTGTTTTATTTGTACAAACCCTTTTAAATTTAATCAGAATTACTAATTTTACATCTCACAGTGCTTTCTGTCTCTTATTTGTTCATAATTGTTCAGCTATCCATAAGTCTGATAGATAGTATGTTCCCATGTTATTCAAACTTTCTTGTAACATCTCCTTTTATATCTCGGTCAATACTCAATTTTGACCTTATCTTGGTAAATGGTGTAAGATATTGGTCTATGCCCAATTTTTTTTTTGGTTTTTGCCAGACTGTTTTCCAGCTTTTCCAACAATTTTTACCAAGTAATGAATTCTTATCCCCAAAACTTAAGTTTTTACACTTGTCAAATATTGTTACTATACTTGTTTGCTGCTGTAAATTATATGTCTGCTCTGTTCCACTGATTCTTTTTCTTAGCCATTACCACATGGTTTTGATAAGTACTGCCTTATAATATAGTTTGAGATCTGGTACTGCTGAACTTCCTTCCTTTACAATTTTTCCCATTAGTTCCTTTGATATTCTTTGCTTTTTGGAGGGTAGTTGGGGTTAAGTGACTTGCCCAAGGTCACATGGCTAGTTTTTGTGTGTGTGTGTGTGTTAAGTGTCTGAGGATGGATTTGAACTCAGGTCCTCCTGATTCCAGGACCGGTGCTCTATTCACTGTGCCACCTAGCTGCCCCACCTTTGATATTCTTTTTTTTTGTAAAGCAATTGGGGTTAAATAACTTGCTCAAGGTTACACGACCAGTATACTTCTGGGTGTGGTGCTAAGTATCTGAGCCTGTATTCAATCCCAGGTCATCCCAACTCTGGGGCCGGTTGTCTTACTCACTGAGCCACCTGGCCACCCCTAAGCAATTGGGGTTAAGTAACTTGCTCAAGGTTACACGGCCAGTATATTTCTGGGTGTGGTGCTAAGTATCTGAGCCCGTATTCAATCCCAGGTCACCCT
>NW_027186342.1:0-8097 GCF_028583685.1 Petaurus breviceps papuanus
CAAATTTTCTATTCAACTCTGGTTTTTTCATCAAGAATGCTTGAAAGTCTTTTATTTCATGGAATGACCATATTTTCCCCTGAAACATGATACTCAATTTTGCTGCATAGGTGATTCTTGGTTTTAATCCCAGCTCCTTTGACCTCAGAAATATCACATTTCAAGCCATTCAAAGGATCCCTCAGTGTAGAAGCTGCCAGATTCTGAGTTATTCTGATTATGTTTCCACAATATTCAAATTGTTTCTTCCTGGCTGCTTGTAATATTCTCTCCTTGATCTGGGAATTTTGGAACCTGGCTATAATATTCTTACAAGTTTTCTTTTTTGGGATCTTTTTCAGGGGGTGATCAGTGGATTCTTTCAACCTCTATTTTGCCCTCTGGTTCTAAAACAGTAGGGGAGTTTTCCTTGAGAATTTCTTGAAGGATGATTTCTAGGTTCTTTCTTTGATCATGACTTTCAGGTAGTCCAATAATTTTAAAATTATCTCTCCTGGATCTATTTTCCGGTCAGTGTTTTTTTCCATGAGATATTTCACATTGCCTTCTGTTTTTTCATTTGTTTGGATCTGTTTAACAGCATCTTGATTTCTCAAAAAGTCATTAGCTTCCATTTGCTCCAATCTAATTCTGAAGGAATGATTCTCCTCATTGAGCTTTTGAGATTCTTTTTCCATCTGGCAAATTCGCCTTTTTAAGGCATTCTTCTCCTTATTGCCTTTTTGAACCTCTTTTGCCATTTGAGTTAGTCTGTTTTTTAAGGTGTTATTTTCCTCAGTCAGGGTGTTGGCTCTCATTTCATAATTTTCTTGCATCCTTCTCATTTCTCTTCCCAATTTTTCCTCCTCTTATCTGCTTCTTAAGGTCCTCTATGGCCAGTAACCAGCTTGTATTTTTCTTGGAAGCTTTTGGTGCAGGAGTTCTGACTTTACTGTCTTCCTCCTGTTCCATGCTTTGATCCTTTTTGTCCCCAAAATAGGAGTCTAATGTTGGATTGCTCTTCTTGGTTTGCTTCCTTTGCCTGATCATGTCACCCCTCAGTCACTTGACCCCTAGGCTTTTTGCTACAGTAGGACTCTGCCACCAGATAGGGGAGTTTTGTTCCAAATGCTGGAGTTTTCTCAGCTGCCTGAGGTATTAGTTCGGTGCCCTCTCTGAAGCCTCCACATGCTCTGGCAAGCTGATCACACACCCCAGGACCTCCACCCTAGACTGCAATCCAGATCCAGGCAGGTTAAAGCAAGACTGATTAACCCTCAGACTGGTCACTTGGTCCCCCTACACTCTTGTAGGCCAGGAGCTGAAGCTACCACACTGCAGCAGCTGCTCTGCAGCCCTCAGGGGCTTCTCGCCCTGGGGGAAAAAGCAGCTGCACTCCCAACTACTGGGTCCCAAAGTGCAGACTGCACTGACCTCTCACTTTGTCCTTAGCATCTATGTGTTGATAATTCTGGACCGCCACAGCTGCTGGTGATCTAGAGTCCCTCCAGCCGGTGGTTGGTCAGGTCAGCCCTGGGGCTAAAACCTCGGCTTGGCTCCCAGAGCGCTGGGCTGGCTGATTCCTGCCAGCCTGTGGGGCTGTCCTCAGCAGGAGGTTAGCTTCTCTGTGTCATTTTGTAGGTTCTGTAGTTCCAAAGTTTGTTTAGAGTCCCCTTTTACATGAATTGGAGGTGGTGGGACCCGGAGCTGTGCGGAGGTCCTGTTTCTACCTGGAAATTCTTTATTTATTTACAAATCTGTCCCTTTCCAAACCACTGTGATTTGGGCATGTGGTCTTTTGTTCCCTCAAGGCAAGGTGTTAGAGTAAGATTGGTAGGAACCTTGGATGAGGATGTGCAACCAGTTCCAGAAAGAGTGACCAGGAAAGCTTTGTAATGAAGAGGGAGCCAGGTCTCAGTGATAGTCAGAAGACAGAAGGAGTGGGAAAGGAAAACATTTAGGATAAAATAATTGCTTTATGGAGCAGACATTCCAGGAAGGACAGTGAAAGAGGTGAGTAGCTTTAGAGTCAGACATGGTGGGGTAGAGGATAGGAGGGGCGTTGGATTGAGGGGGATGGGACTAAGGGAACAAAGTGGGGGATGGTGAACTGGGGCTTAAAAACCAACAACCGAAGCTTCAGAATCATTGGGATTGGGAGAGTATGACCATATGGGAGTTAATCATCTAGGAAGGAATTCAGGTAGTGAGTGCAATATCTGAGTTGTCCACTAGGTGGCATTCTCCAGACACCAAGTCCATCTCATCAGGCTCTTTCTGGCACATAACTGAGATAGCGTGCATGTATACCCAGTGATTACCAGACGATGCTCACGCTGCCTACAATTCCCTTCTTGCCACATCCCAATCCCAACTGAACCCATGAACTCTAGAGGTGGTGCTTACAAGGTCTGGACTTTAGGATATTAAATGGAATATTACTCAAAAATAACAAAATTGTGAAGCCTATAGTTTGTGCGGGGCATATAGAGTGCCACCTCTGACAGTCAGGAAACCTCATCTTCCTGAGTTCAAATCTGGCTTAAGACACTCACTAGCTGGCAAGTCACTTAACCCTGCTTGCTTCAGTTTCCTCATCTGTTAAATAAATTTGGGAAGAAAATGATAAATGACTCTAGTATCTTTGCCAAGAAAACCCCAAATGGGATCATGAAGAGTTGGCCACAACTGAAATCACTGAAGAACAGCGACAAATTTTGTGTATAACTCTAGAGACTCCACCCTGTCTGTGTCCTCTTTTCTCCAGTTCCAACCCTTCTCCTCTTCCTTCAGAGGATTCGGATATTAACTTATTGTGGATTACATAATTTGTTAAACATTATTTTTTTAAAAGAAGGGATATAAGTCAATCAAACAGCCAAAGGATTACTTTATAGAATAAAAAAATACATATGGAAGAAAAACTGTCAGGAATCTCAAGAGAATGATGAAAAGAAATGGGAACAAAGGAGGTCTAGCGGTGCCAGATCTCAAACTATATACTATATATAAGGCAGTGATGCGTAAAGCAGTTTGGCACTGGTTAAAAAATAGATATTGGTCAGGGGACCAGATTAGGTATAGAGTATAAAGGAGCAAAGTAAACACAAAGACCTCAGCTACTGAGATAGGTACCCACTGTTAGAGAAAAACTGCTGGGAAAATTGGACAATAATGTAGAAGAAATTAGACTCAGATCAATACCTCTCATATTATGTACAGATACTCTCCAAAGGATACATGATTTAAATATAAGAGGTCACATCATAATTAAAGAAACATGGAAAATATTACCTATCAGATCTATGGATAGGAGAAAAGTTCATGACCAAACAAGGTTTAGAGGGTATCAGAGAAGATAAATTGGATGATTTTATTCATATAAAATTAAAAAGTTTTTGCACAAACTAATAAAGCTAAGATTAACATGGAAATAATTAACTGGGGGGAAATCTTTGCAGCAAGTTTCTCTGATAAGGGTCTCATTTCTAAGACATATAAGGAACTTATTTAAATTTATATTGAAAAGAGCCATTGCCTAATTGATAAATGGTCCAAGACAGTTTTCAAGAGAAGAAATTCAGGCTGTCTATAGCCATATGAAGAAATGCTCCAGATCACCTCTATTGGGGAAATACAAATTAAAGCAGTTTTGAGATTGCACTTCCCACCTGTCAGAGTGGTGAAGATGACAAAAAAAAAAGAAAAAATGATAAATGTTGGAGGGGCTGTGGGAAAATAGGTACAATGATGGTTAGCCCATGAATGAGTATAACTGTTCTGGAAAGGAATTTCAAATTATACACAAAATGTTATAGTTTAACCCAACTATACCACTGCTAGGCATATCCAAGAGAAAGAGGAAAAGATCCTTTATTTACAACAATATTTATATCAGCTCTTTTTGTAGTGGCAAAAGTGGAAACTAAGAGGATGTTCATCATTTGAGGAATGGTCAAATAAACTGCGGTTCTATGAATGTGATGGAGTAAGAAATGAGAGAATAGATTTCAAAAAGACATGAAAAGAACTCTATGCAATGATATAGAATAAAGTATGCAGAACCAGAGGAACAATTTATACTATAACTTCTATCTTATAAAAATGAACAAATATGAAGACTTTTATAAACTGGTCACACATGAAATGAGCAGAACTAGGAGAATAATGTAAAATAATAGCAAGTTTGTGAAAGCAAGCACCTCTAACGTTGCAAGAATGAAGATCAATGCCATGACCATCCATGACTCTGGAAGATGGATGAAGAAATGTCCCATCCATTACAGAGCAGTGTCGGATTTAGGGTGCAGAATCAGACATATGCATGTTTGTTATACAGACAATGGTTTACTTGACTATATTTATTACAAGAATTTTGTTTTCCTTTTTTATAAAAAAGCAATTGGGGTTAAGTAACTTGCTGAAGGTTACACGGCCAGTTATTTCTGGGTGTGGTGCTAAGTATCTGAGCCCGGACTCGATCCCAGGTCATCCCAACTCTGGGGCTGGTGCTCTTACTCACTGAGCCACCTGGCTGCCCCTAAGCAATTGGGGTTAAGTAACTTGCTCAAGGTTACATGGCCAGGTGTTTCTGGGTGGGTGCTAAGTGTCTGAGCCCGGATTTGATCCCAGGTCATCCCAGTTCTCTTACTCGCTGTGCTACCTGGCTGCCCCTTTCCTTTTTTTTTTTTAAATAAAGTGGGGTATGGGTGAGAGAGAGAGAGAAAATAAATTTCTATAATTTTTTTTCAAAAAATTTAAATAAAAAACTTGTTAAAATTTTTTATTTCAAAATAATTTCCTATTAACTTTTTTTTAAAAAAATCAATTTTTAAAGAAAAAGTATGTGTTACAGAGGTGAAATATTGCATGTGTTCTCAAATGAGGGCACTGTATAATTAGTTTTACTTGGTTATGTGAAAGAGAAAAGGGAGTAATCTGTAAATATTTGTAATATAAAAACAAAAGTTTTAAAAAAGTTCCTGAAGAGAGCCATTTGTCATATCCTAAACTTCATCCTGATGGGGGAAGATGTGGGGAAATGTCTGAATAACCTGTACATGGACATTAATGTCCATGTAAAATTTCATGTAAAGGAATAAGGACAGGGAAGGTGTCTGGGCTGCTATCTCAAGATAATAGACCATAGATCATAACCAGGAGATACAGTATTGGAACTCAGACTCCTTTGCCTATCTCAATTTTCCTCCTTTTTCAACCCAGTGGAATCCATAATATCTGACAGTCCTAGGATTTGGGATTCTCTCTTATCATGGTTCTTGTGTGTGTCATTGCTCTAGGAATTGAATCTCCCATGTGGTAGGAGCAGGCTGGGCTATTTTTCCCTTACAGGGATAGGAAGATCATTCTCAGGATCATAATTAGTTTCAAATATGGTGAACAAGTATGGTTCAAGTATGGAATCAAATGAGACACTCATATTTCATCCAACAGTTATCAAAAGGATGGTTGCTCATAATCTCATTGACTTTAGACAATCTAAAGCCTAAAGTCAGTTAACTGTCTTCCTTTACCTTTCTATCCTGAGAGACCTAAGACATAGGGGCAATATTATAGGGGGAAGGAAAATTTTCTTGGAGTACTTGGTCTCAATCTCTCATTCACCCTACACAAGCCAAGCTCATTTTCCATAAAGAATAGTGAAAACATCATCAAGACTTGATTGGCTTAATGTGCCCTAATAGGTCATTGATGTGGCTTACTGCTGGCCCAGGTATAAAAATGCCAAGACATGAGGGGTTAACTACTTTTTCTGTAGGTTTCTGACCGGTGGATCAGAACACAGAGGCAGAGAAAGCTATGTATAATTAAATCAATGCTGTATCTTAGCTGAATCTGAAATCCTTTCCTTAATCTGAAAATCTTTTCCTTCCTATGGCTAAGCATCCCTCCTTTTGATAACTGTTAGATGAACTATGAGTATCTCATTTTATTACAAACTTGAATCCTATCTACCAGACAGGCCTGAATCAGGCTGACCTACTAAAACCTCAAGTATAAGAATAGGTCAACTGTATACTCAGGTCACTTCCCAAATTCACAGAAGACAATAGCTAGGTGGAGGCAGATGGGCTTACCTCTATGGGTATTTCTTTTACGATTTCAGTTCCCTCATTCATCTAATGGGAATAATAACAGTAGACCCACATACCTAACAGAATTGTCATAAGAACGGAATGAGATGATGTACTTTGTAACTGTAGAATGATGTCTACATAGTGAGCTATTATTATTATTGGTTGCTAACAATAAAAACAGAAATGGGGGCAGGGAAGGGAGAATTGTTTGCATTATCTTTTTTTAAGTGCATGTGTCCTGAAAACTAATTGTAAGGGAAAATAGGAGTGGAGGCAGATGAGAGGGTAGAAAGAACATTTCCTAGACAGGAAAATACACATTTAATGTGTATCTAGTACCCACCATAAGTATGCATTTTACTGACTAATAATTAGAATTGTCTTAATGTGAAATGGTGGGGAAGTAGGGAGTTTCTCCTCAATGGGGGTCTTGCTAAAGAGACTGAATGACCACTTGTGGATGATGTTGATAGAAAGATCCTTATTTGAATTTGGATTGGAGTAAATGGGATCTGAGACCTCTTTCAACCTGGAGATTCTCTGATACCACAATTCACTCTACTTGACACATAGTAGGTGCTTAATAAATGTTTATTAAATGATTGATGATTTATTGATTGGCTGCTAATTCTCTTCCAGGAAGCCAGTGGAGTACTCTACTCTGCCCCAGGTGACCAGGCTGGTTTTGTCTTTCTGCTTTAGTGAGAATGTCCAGATGGTGGCACTCCTGCCCCATGAAACACAAGGTCCACAGGCTTGGCAGAGGCAGAAAACCTCTGAATGCTCTCTATGGTGCTTAGAAGCATTGGGTGTGGAATGACTGTGGGAGAAGGGAGAGAGAGAGACAGTGGAGTCTGGAAGGGGGTGGGGACAGAAAGGAAGGAAAGAAGCATTTCTATGTACTTACTATGTACTAGGCACTTTAGAATCCTTCAGCCTGATACACAAGTTTCTTCCCAAATTCATGGAAGACAATTTCTGGGTGGAGGCAGTTGGGGTTTTTCTTTGACAGTCTCAGTTTCCTTATCTGTTGAATAGAAAACATTCAAGAGCTATACAACTATTATCTCATTTGGGCCTCACAACAACCCTGGGAAGTAGTAGCTATGACTACTTTTACTTTTACTATTACTACTATTACTTACCATTTGACAGTTGAGGAAACTGAGGCAAATGTAGGTTAAGTGACTTGCCCAGGGTCACACAACTAGTAAGTGTCTGATGATGGATTTGAACTCAAATCTGCAGGTAGGTGGTTCAATGGACAGAATGCTGGGTCTGGAATCAGGAAGACATTTCTTCAAGTTCAAATCTGGCCTCAGACACTTAACTAACTGTGTGACCCTGGGTATGTCACTTAACCCTGTTTGCCTCAGTTTCTTGATTTGTAAAATAAATTGAAGAAGGAAAGAGCAAACTACTGGGGTTGTGAAGAGTCAGACATTACTGAAAGATGAATGAACAATAAATTTATTGATTCCAGGTTCAGGGCTATCCACTGTGCCATCCAACTGGGAGAGAGAAAGGAAGGGAGAGGGAAAGGGGGGAGGTGAAGAAGAGATGAGATAAAGAATCTCTTCCAACCAGGTGTGAAGGTGGAGGACCTGGGTTCAAATTCTACTTTTGATGCTTACTCTTCATGTGACCTTGAGACCTCAATCTTATCTGTAAAATGGGGTGATTGGATTAGATGGCCTTTCTAGAACTATCCTCCTATGATAGAATGTAGCAAAAAATGTAGATGAGTATGTTTATGTATGTTGGTGGTGGTGGTGTGTGTGTGTGTGTGTGTGTGTGAGACAGAGAGAGAGAGAGAGACAGAGAGAGAGAGGGAGGGAGAGAGAGAGAGACAGAGAGAGAGAGAGAGAGAGAGAGAGAGAGAGAGAGAGAGAGAGAGAGAGAGAGAGAGAGAGAGAGAGGGAGAGAGAGAGAGAGAGAGAGAGAGAGAGAGAGAGAGAGAGAGAGAGAGAGAGAGAGAGAGAGAGAGAGAGACAGAGAGAGAGAGAGACAGAGAGAGAGA
>NW_027186342.1:8197-12942 GCF_028583685.1 Petaurus breviceps papuanus
AGAGAGAGAGACAGAGAGAGAGACAGAGAGAGAGGGAGGGAGAGAGGCTGTGCAGAGGCATTTGTGGTTTTAAGCATGAGGCATGGCGGTTGCAAGAAGACGTTGGTTCAAGTCTTGCCATTGACACACACTACCTGCATGACTGTAACCACTCTCCAAGACTATAAATTCCATTCTAACCATGGATCTACATGTAAGATGTTTCCAAAATGGACGTCGCTTATACCACATGTTCATAGTATGGTCTGAGTATTTTTGTGGCCGAGTCCGTAAAAGCATAATAATAATACTAATAACAACTTACATTTATATGAGAGTTGGGAAAGTTATTCTACTGCTCCGGGTCTTAATTTCCTCATTTGTAGAATTAGTTAGCTGGTGCAGTGGATAGAGCACCAGGTCTGGAGTCAGGAATCCTGAGTTCAAATCCAGCCTCAGACACTTATTAGCTGTGTGACCTTGGGTAAGTCACTTAACCCTGTTTGCCTCAGTTTCCTCCTCTGTAAAATGAGCTGAAGAAGGAAATGCCAAAACACTCTAGTATCTTCACCAAGAAAATCCCAAATGGGGTCACAAAAAGCAACAAAAAATTAGAGAGATTTGGAATAATGGCATCTGTTCTATAATGCTATGGTTTGCTCTGTGAGCTCTGAGTCCTATGAAGACTAATAAATGGTAAGGGTATTAGGAGGGGCAGCTTGGGGTAGTATGTAGAGAACCTCCTTCAGAGTTAGAAAAACCTGGGTTCTCGTCCCACTCCTGACATGTGCTGACTGTGTCATCCTGGGCAAGTCACTTCTAATGACTCAGGCATTAGAGGCTGAGTGGGGGCGGTGGAAAAAGCCCTAGATCTGAGGTGCTGAGTTTAGAGTCACTGGGCCTGGGTTCTAATCCTGGGTTCTGTCATTTGTTTTTTGTAGGGGCAATTGCGGTTAAGTGACTTGCCCAAGGTCACACAGCTAGTAAGTGTTAAGTGTCTAAGGCCAAATTTGAACTCAGTTCCTCCTGACACCAGGGCTGGTGCTCTATTTACTGTGCCACTGTGCCAGCTCTGTCATTTGTTACCTATGTGACCTTGAATTTCCTGATGACATCTAAAGGCCCTTCCAGCTCAGTCTCTCTGATCCCACTGTAATGATTGGCTCTGGTAGTTCAGCATGCCCCTCTACCCCAAGGCTTTCCAGGGTCAGAAGGGAACATTCTGGGCACTTCCACTGATGACTGAGGGGTGTGTGAAGCAGGATTCCTTCGACAGAAGACTGGAAAAGCAGGGTATGGTCACATTGTGGAAGCATCTGAAGATACCAGGCTGCCCAGGATGCAGGAGCCTTAAGCCAGAAATGCACAACATAAATGCTGCCTACTAGGCAGAAAGCTCAAGTCTTCCTGGGAATCAATCAGTTGGTTCTTCTGGGAAGTGGGGAGAAGGTAGTTCCTGAGTGTAAGCTCTTTGTGGGCAGGAGCTTTTTTTTGCTGTTTTGATTTTGTGCAGGGGCTTCACATTAAAGGATTTGTTGAATGAATGAAAGACAGCTTAGGAAATGTTCTGAGGCTTCCCCTCTTTCTTCTAAGTGCTTTGGGATCAAAGGGTCCTGGGAGAGCAGCCCTGATTGGCATGGGACTCTTAGGATCCTGAGGTATGTCAGGAGTAGACCCTTGGTGTATCTGATTGTAACTGCTACCGGGGGCTTTAGGCTGCAGATGAGGAAGGAATGCTTTCTGACCATAGTTGAGAAGGCTGAGAGCAAAGCACGGGGTGGGCAGACAACTTTCTTTCCTGTTTTTCTTCTGTGCAGAGATCCTGCAGTGTACAGGTCTCTGCTTGTTGGGAATGCAGCTTGACTGCCTGGGCTCTAAGAGAGGAGGCCCAGCCCTGCACACAGAATCCAAGCCTAGGCTTCTTTTTAGCCCCCTCCCCACTCGAACAAGAACTCAGTCCTCCTCTTCCTTCTCCCCTTCCTCTCTTCTCCCTGGTATAGGCCCAGTCCTATCCCAAACAAGTCATTGAAGGGATGATGGCCCCTTCAAGCTTCCAGATTCTTCTGGAGGCACACTGGGATAGAGGGGTGGGAGCTGGGGGACCAATGGAGGAAAGAGGAAGGATCTGAAGGGACAGGGCTGAGAATATTTTTTGGGAAAAGGTCAGATGCTGAGGGACATTGGAAAAGGAACAGAGAACACCAAGAGAGAGGGGTAGGGACTGAGGGGACTTTGGGGAAAAAGGGACAGAAGTTGGGGGCCACTGGAGGGGAGGGGAATGAGCTGAGGAGACGCTGGGGGGAAAGGTAAAAGGTCTCAGAGACTTTAGGGAAGAGGGTCAGGGACTGGGCAGAACACTGTAGGGAAGGAGCTAGGAGCCATTGAGGGGTATGAACTAGGGCTGGAGGACTCAGGAGGGGAAAATCTGGGAGCTGGAGGACATTGACAGAAAGGGGCTGGACACACTTGGGAGAGGGTCATGGAGTTAGGAGGTATTGGGACGTGGTCTGAGAACTGAGTGGTTCTAAGGTCTCCTCATCTCAGAAATCCAGGAGATAGGACTGGGCCTATACCAGGAATATCTATTTGCCTGGCCCTCCAGTTGTTTAGGGCTGAGCTATGGGGTGGGGACCCCTGTCTCATTTAACGAGCAAAGCCAGTCATCCACTGAGAGGAGGCTCTGGGCCAAACAGGCCCCTTAGCAACAGGACAGGCTGAGGCAGGCTGTGGGGAGGGAGCAGGGTGGGGCTCACCTGGAAAAATTCTAGAAGCCCAGGGAGGAGAGGGGGCTGGGAGGGAGGGGACCTCCATGGTCTCTTCTTGTTATTCTCAGCAACCCAGTGGGCATACCCAGCCATCTCTTGCTTTGTTCTTGGGAGGCCCATTCCTCCTACTAAATGTGAAGGGCGAGAATCCGGTATATTCAGGTGAGAGCCTGTCTTCCTATGGGTCCAAGGACAGCAGGGCACAAGCTGATAGGTTCTGTATATAATTACTACTGTGGGCACTATTGCATCTCCAACAGGACCACTAATGCCAACCAAGAAGTCAAGTGGTGAGATTCTAATTCATCCTCATCCCTGCCAAGGGGATCCCAGAGGATCATGTCTCAGAAGACCCATCAAAGCCTTGACAAACAGAACAGACTCCACCCACATCAAGAAGCCCAGGACAGAAGTTGCTGAGGAGTTTGTGGGGAGGGTAGGTTTAGGATAGAGCTTGGGGATGCGGATAGAGTAGGGCTGAGATTTGACATAGCATTAAAACTTTGGGGTAAAGACTGGGGTTAAGGGAAAAGTCAGGCTTTCCTAAAACATTCTGTTTCACTGGGGTCAGGTTTTGGGGTAGCCTGAGATCTGATCTAGGATTAGATTTGGGCTGGGCTTAGGTTTTCATAAAGGATGGAGGTTTGGGGCTAGCCAGTGTAGGATTTGCTGGAAAGTTAAGGGTATGGGGTATGGAGGCAGTCTCTCTCTGTCTGTATGCATATGTATACACACATACAAAAACACAATACATATATGTGTATACACACATAAACATGCAAATGAACACATAAAGGACATATACATATATGCATATATGTAAAATAGATACATGTATATAGATATATATATATAAATGCACACATACATATATATACCCACACACCCACATATATATATATATATATGTATATATATGTATATATTTGAGACTTCACTCTCCGTAGCTTGTACAGGTTGGAAGTACAATGACCATTCAAAGGCAGACCTATTAGTGATTGGCATGGAAGCCCTGACCTATTCTGGGGCCCACTTGGATCGCTTTGCCCCTCCTCAGGAAGCCTAGTGGCCCCTCCTACAGGCTGGCCATATTGATACCAGACCTAGGCCTGATGCCTGGTTGGCTTTAGTACTAATGTAGCTCAGACCTTGAGGGTCAAGGGGTCCGCCATCCTCAGCCTCCCCCACTGATAGAGATCAGAGGTGTGTGCCATCTGTATGGCCAGAGTCAGTGTTGAGAACTGATCTAGGCTTAAGGCAGAGATTTAGGATTGGGTTTTCAGATAATAATAGTTGTGATGGTGGTGTGGGTAAAGTGTCCCTCCAAGGGAGTCTTCACATTGATAGCAGAGGTGCTATTGTCCAGCCTTCCTTAAACCTACAGGAAGAAGAGGTGTTACTTTACAATTAACCAGCAAGATAATGTAGCTTATAATTTGCCTAACAAGTAGTGACAGTCTGGAGGCTTCATGGTTTCCTCAAGTCTCTTTTGCTTATGTCCAAAGGATATCCTGTGTGATATTCCAGCAGCCCAAGACAACCAAGCCAACTGCTTAGAAAGGGTTGGGCAAAGAAGGACCCCTGGCTTACTAGGTTCTGAATTCCATCTGAGTGCAGATACCAAATTACTCCTTGGGATTATTTTTATCTTTAAAAGGACAACCTATAGCTCTAGAACTTCCGTTCCCTCATCTGGAAAAGGTCTGGGTTCCATTTTTACCATCTTTGTTTATATTACACAGGCAAGCAACTCTTGGTGTCCACACACACATCGTTTGTTATTAGGCATAGCAAAAATGTCAAAGAAAACTGCTACCCCTCTGGGAGGGGCTTTCTGGTCCTCCCAGAGTGCTTCATGTAACTATATACCAATCCTTCATCCTAAGCCTTGAAAATTGGAAAGGGAATGAGAGGGGAAGGGAGAGGAGATGAGCTGCTGCCCAGGGCCCAGCTCGTGTGTGTGTGTGTGTGTGTGTGTGTGTGTGTGTGTGTGTGTGTGTG
>NW_027186342.1:12952-27173 GCF_028583685.1 Petaurus breviceps papuanus
GTGTGTGTGTGTGTGTGTGTGTGTGTGTGTGTGTGTGTGTGTGTGTGTGTGTGTGTACACACACCAGAGGTCAGGCTGGACTGGACTTCTCACCAACCTCAGTCTCTCCTAATGCTGGTCTCTGATTGGCTGCTGTGTCTCTTCTTTCACTGCTCTCAGTGTTATGGCCTTTCCTATGAAATACAGTCATCAAAGACTGCTATCCCCATGGCCCTCCCAGAAGTCCTTGGTTTCATTGGCAAAAACTGATAGTGTCTCTGGTCCTTCAATGAAAGGAAAAGGAGGAAGTCTCTCCAGGACAAAGGAAGAAAGGAGAGAAAAGCCAATTCTAGAGACCCAAGTCCATCTGTTTTTCCCCTATTCCTATTGCAAGAGTTCTTGCCTCAGGCCAAGGGTGCACTCTAGGCTCTTCTGCATCAAATGTCTCTATGACTCAGTTTCCATTGTGGGAAACTTTTGGGTTCCTCTAATTCCCACAGAGATGAAATAAGTTAAAGGCCCTCTACTACATAATAATAACAACAATAATAATGATGACAGCTTATAATAATGATAATGATAACTGGTATTTGCATAGGGATAGGGATTAGACCTGGGATTTCATATACGTAGGGAAATCCTGGATAAGGAAATTTCCTCTGCCAATACAGGTCACCCACCTTTTCTGAAACTTACGGTCTGAGAGAATTGCCTAGATCAGTGGTGTCCAATATAAGGATCCTCACGGACAACATATCAACTTAGAAAAGCACAGTCAGGGGCGGCCAGGTGGCTCAGTGAGTAAGAGCACCGGCTCCAACGTCGGGATGACCTGGGGATCGAATCCGGGCTCCAACACTTAGCACCACAACCAGAAATAACTGGCCATGTAACCTTGAGCAAATTACTTAACCCTGATTGCTTAAAAAAAAAAAGAAAAGCATATATGTATATGTTATATATATGATGTATATTAATTAACATATCAACACATTAAAATCAGATGGAAATTGCATTTTAACCTTGTTTGGGCCACACTCAGGAGTATTGTGACCCTCATGGGAGCTATGAACTGTGTATGTGTTATCTCTGGCCTTGTTTAGCACTAAGAGGTTAAGTGCTTCATCCCTAGTTACAGAACTGGGATGCATTCTAGGTGGGACTGGAACTTGAGTCTTTCTGCCTTTGAGGTCTATTCTCTACCCGCTATGACTAGTAGTGCTTTTATAAAGCACTTTCTTTATGATATTCCTGTGGGGTATCTTTCATACACATACATATATACACACATATATGTATATGTACATATGCACACATACACATCCACACATATAAATGTATATGTACATCACAAGTTGAGCAATGCTGAGCTGTGTGGGTGCTTTCTGAGACTGGAAGGAGCCTTGGAGATCATCTATACTAATCCTTTCATTTTATAGCCAAGGAAATAGAGAGAGGAATTACTGTCTAGGTTCATGAAGGCAGTGAATCACAGAGCTAGGACCAAATTCAGGTCTTTTGACTCTGTGGGTCTGGGTTCCCTCTGGGTTTCTCTGGGATGGGTATCCAAGGGCAGCCCTATGTTGATGGGGAGGAACTGTCTAAGGCTTGGTAAAGCCAGGCAGGGCCTGGAGCTCTTGCTGGAGCCTGTTCTTTTCTCCCCAGGGCAGCAGCTGGGACAATGTCAGACTTGCCTCCTCTGGCATCTCCCTGAGTCAGCCTTGCCTCCTGCCCAGAGCCCATCTGTCCCAGGAACTTGACAGGTACATGACAAAAGGCAGATGCTGGTGGGTGTGGTGGGGGCCCTCCTTGCCTGGAAACACTGGCTCCCTCTGTTTCTCCTCTTTTCACCCCCAGGAGCCTTTGCCTACCTGTCTCTTGCTCTGAAGGCCTCTTTACCCTGTCTTTCCCCAAGCTTGGTCAGCAAGTTCCTTGGTGTCTGGCCCTACTCAATCTCTAGTCCCTTCACAGAAACAGGAAAGACAGCAAGTCCTGCCCTTAAAACAGACAAATGGTACTGGGACCCAAATAACTATCTCAGCTCTAACTAGAATACTGAATGAATGAATGGGGTTCCCTTCTTACCAGCACAATGTTACCAACTCACCATGGCTGTCATGGTGGCCATCCATATTCCGGCAGTAGTTGGTCCTAATTTATCTCCTCTCTTTCTTTTAGTTTATTTATTTTTAGTTTTCAGTATTCACTTCCATAAATTTTAAATTTCCTCCCCCTCCCGCCCCTCTTCCTCCCCCAAATGGCGTGTGATCTGATATAGGCTCTATACATACATTCCTATTAAATACATTTTCACATTAGTCATGTTGCACAGAAGAATTATAATGAATGGGAGAAACCACGAGAAAGAAAAAACAAAAAAGAAAATAGTCTGCTTCACTCTGCAATCAGACTCCAGAGTTCTTTCTCTGGATGTGGATAAGATTTTCCATCATAAGTCCTTTGGAATTGTTTTAGGTCCTTCCATTGCTGAGAAGGGCTAAGTCTATCAAAATCAATCCTCGAACACTGTGGTTATCAGTGCGTACAATGCTCTCCCAGTTCTGCTCACTTAGAAGTATCAGTTCATTTAAGTCTTCCCAGGTTTTTCGGAAGTCTGCCTGCTCATCATTTCTTATAGCACAATAGTATTCCATTACATTCGTATACCCCAACTTCTCTAGACATTCACCAGTTGATTGACAGTTCCTGGCCATCACAAAAAGAGTTGCTATAAATATTTTTGTACGTGTGGGTCCTTTTCCCATTTTTATGATCTCTTTGAGATATAGTCCTAGAAGTGGTATTGCTGGATTAAAGGGCACTGCCTCTCTTTTACTTGGTTATTCTCACCTACCGTCTCACTGGAGTTAGGACAATCCCCTTTAAGAGAGGGGTGCAATGTCATAAAGTTTCTCAATGACGATATGGAATCTGGCTTCTCTCATACCATGTTTTAACCCAAAGAAATGAGAGTGGTTAAGATAGCGCTACCCCTCAGAAGAGATATTAATCCTAACTGAACTCTAAAGATAACTAGAACCCTAGCACTCAGCTCACTCAGCACCAGGGGGTAGCTTAAGGTCAGTGATACAGTTGCAAAGATAGTAAGTAAAGAAAGGAAGGAAGGAAAGAAGAAAGGAGGAAGGAAGGAAGGTAAAGAGGAAGGAAGGAAAGAAAGAACAAAAGAAGGAGGGAAAGAAATATGGAAGGAATGAAAGAACCCATCTATATTTAGAACATTAAAGTATTTGATGTCCACATGGGAAACAAATCTCTATTTGAAACACACTGCCAATAACACCATAATGTCAAGAACCATTAATATAAAACTTGGTATTTTGCTGGGAGGCAAAATTTAGGCTATTATGGTTCTGCCTAACCTTAAATCTGTGATCATCTCTCCTAGATAGACTTAAGAAACTAAAATGTCTTATTAATCACATGATGTATATGGATGGCATTAAGTTATGTGGTTCTGCTGAAAAATGAATTAAACAGCTCACTCATCTCATAGAATCTTTCTTGAATTATATATATATATTCAATTATATAAAAATGATCTTTGATCTAAATAAGTGAAAACTTTTGATGTACTCCAGGGAAAAAGGCTTTGAGTTTGAACCAATGGATTTAGGGGATAAGTACAAATACCTTGATCTAGTCTAAGTAAAGCATACTGAGCATAAAAATATCAAGGAGGGTATCTGGATGAATCCACTAAGTGACTTACTGGCATCCTGAAATCAAAGCTGAATGGAAAGAATATTCACAAGACTTAACACCTATGCAATACCAAGTTTAATGTATACTTTTGGAACTGTAAAATGGATCATAACAGACCTGGAAAGTATCCTAACAAAATTCTGCTCAATATTAATGAAGCACAAGGTCTAACACCCTACTAACACAGCCTTGCTAAAAAAGGATCAAGGGGGCTAATAGATATTCTTAGAATACATGACAGACTGGCCAAAAGTCCACAGAAATACTTTTGGAACAAGTGAACACCATCTCCCTGAGCAAAGATAGCAGCTGATGTAACATGGGCACACTGTCAACAGTAACTAAAAGTTCGTTTACTTCAAGATGGAGCCAAGAGTGTAAGACCCAAGAGTGGAATCAAAGTGGGTGACCTCTGCATGAACCCAATCAATAACCTGTGGACAAAGAAGCCTTAAATAAATGGTTGAGTCATGTGAATTTGTTTGTAGAAATGGAGGGATTTATGATGACACTCATGCCAGGTTATTGACACCAGAAATTACAGAAAGGTTCTCCATAAGAAATCCAGACCTAGTGATTAATGCAGATGATGTAATGAAGTGAAGGCACTTTACTATATCTCTTACCGCAGGTTGCAAAAATTTAGCAGCAATCAGATACCTAGAAAGACACTGGCAGGTGGCTGGAATTATGCACCAGAATCTCATAGATGACAAATCCACATACTCTAAATGCAAATCCCTAAAATTGCTTTGAAAATTCAGCAAAATAAACTGCACTGCAACTAGACCATCATTACAGATAGAGCTATGGCATAACGCTGATCCATAAAAATTTAAGAATGATTTTAAAATGTTTTTATTTTATTTTTCTCAAGTACATGTAAAAACAATTTTTAACATTCTTTTAAAAATAATTTTTGAGTTCTAAAGTCCTTCCCTCCCTCCTTCTCCTTTTCCCTCCTTGAGAAGGCAAGCAATTTGATATAGATTATACATGTGCTGTCATGTAAAACATGTTTTCCTATTAGCCATGTTACAAAAGAGAACACAGACAAAAAAAAAAAAACAACCTGAAAAAAAATAAAGTAAAAAAAAAAAAAGCATGCTGGATCTGCATGCAGATTCCATCAGTTCTATCTCTGGGAATGGATAGCATTTTTCATTATAAGATCTTTGGAGTTGTCTTCGATCATTGTACTGCTGAGAATAGCTAAGTCATTCATAGTTGATCATTGTACAATGTTGCTGTTACTGTGTACAATGATCTGGATCTTCTCACTTCACTTTGCAGCAGTTTTGGTAAGTTTTCCCAGGTTTTTCTGCAACCATCCTGTTTATCATTTCTTATAGCCCAATAGTATTCCATCACTATCGTATACTACAACTTGTTCAGCCATTCCCCAATGGAATGTTTCAATAGCCTGCTAATTGGTCTTAGGGCATCTAGGTGATGCAGTGCATAGAACATTGTCTGGAGTCAGGAAGACTTGAGGTCAAACACTTATTTAGCTGTGTGACCCTGGGCAAGTAACTTAACTGTTTGCCTCAGTTTCCTCATCTGTAAAATGACCTGGAGAGTAAAATGGCAAACCACTCCAGTATCTCTGCCAAGAAAACCTAAAATGGGGTCACGAAATGTTGGATATGACTGAACCGCAACAAAAATTGATCTTAAGTTTCTGACTACTCCAATACAGCTGCCTGTGATGTTTCTAATAGAGTAAATCTGACCTCAATTTCTGATTCTTTGTCACCACAAAAAGAGCTACTATGAATATTTTTGTACATATAGGTCCTTTTCCTTTTTCTTTAACGTCTTTGGGATATAGACCCAGTAGCGGTATTGCTGGGTTAAAGGGTATTCACAGTTTTAGAGTTCCAAATTGCTCTCCAAAATAGTTGGAAAGAATGATATTTTAATAGATATCATTAAACCAAGTAGTCATGATTTCTAGTCCACATAGAATAAAAAGCTTAAAAATATAGATAAAATTATATGTATATAAAAATAGAACACTGTATATGTCCTTCCTGTCATGTTTGCTACTGGAATTGTCAAAAAGATGCCATTTTTAGGGGTAATTCAATCTTAAAGCTAACTTAAAAGCTTAACCCTGGGCCCTAGGGAACTATCCTTTGACCTCTAGAACTTTTGTCTTAGCTTCTTGGCCCAAACTGTGCTCTGGGGAGTTGTAGGAACAAAGAGGAAGGAAAGGATATGGGTATGGGGTATGAGTTAAATATAGACCCTGGAACAGAAGAGTGAGACTGCCTTCTGTCCTTTGCTATTCCTCTGTCCACTCCCCCAGATAGGCCTAAGGTTGGTCTTTTCCCCCACCCCCAGGCCAGTGTCAGGATCCTTCTATTTCACTCTTTGTCCCCAACCAGGACATAGGAGTTAGAGTGTGTGTGTGTGTGTGTGTGTGTGTGTGTGTGTGTGTGTGTGCACTCAGTGCAGATACCTGAGCAATGAGCTGGTGGCTTTACCTTGGGCTATATCACTGCTGGCCTGCCCACCTGCCCTGGCCAGGTTGGGCACATGCTGGAGCTATGAGTCACAGGGTGTGTCTACCCAGCCTGTAGTGAAGGACACACAGTCATAGAGGCAGACACTTGTGTAAGATACACAGTAGAAACTTTGCGTTGGCTTCTGTCTTTTGTACAAGTTATTTTTGTGTGTCTGCCTCTGCCCTCCCTCCTCCCTCCCTCAGCTCCCTCCAGGGAAGCCAGGAGATCCTCGGGGGCAGGGAGCAGTTCTCCTCTATCTGAAGCCTTCTTTCCCCCTCCCACCCTCCAGTGTCTAGAAGAGAGTTCTGCATATGAGCCATCACGTTCTAAACAAGGATGCCCACATACCTTCATAATATTCACCAGAAACACAAACACACAGAGAGACACAGTCATAGAAACATACACAGGTTCAAGTACACAAATGGGGATTTTATACATACTTCAGCCTTGACAAACATTACATGCCTAATACGTACTGGTGTGAGAAGATTAGGAAGAGAAAATTGGACTTGGCTCCTGCCCTCACAGAGTTTGCACTCTAGTAGCTGGATAGAACACATATACAAGTAACTATAAGACAAAGTGATGTGATTAATGCTTAAGAAAGATACAAGAAAAGTGATATTGAAGGTTCCAGTTGAGAAATATTCAAATTACTGATCGGAGAGAGATTAGAAAAGCTCTGCATCTTGTTATCTTTACCTTTACAATATTTCTCCTGCAAATCTTGCCTCTCCACTAACACAGCTACCACTCATGCCTTCTTCACCTCTCCCCTTCGCCTGTTTCAAGAGTCTAATTGGTCTTAGGGCATCTAGGTGATGCAGTGGATAGAACATTGCACCTGGAGTCAGGAAGACCTGAGTCCAAATACTTACTAGCTGTGTGACCCTGGACAAGTTACTTAACCCTGTTTGCCTCAGTTTCCTCATCTGTAAAATGACCTGGAGAAGAAAATGGCAAACCACCTCGGCATCTCTGCCAAGAAAACCCAAATGGGGTCACGAAATGTCAGATATGACTGAACAGCAACAAAAATTGGTCTTTAGTTTCTGTCTTCTCCAATATATCCTCCACACAGCTGCCTAAGTGATGTTTTTAATCAAGAAAAGATCTGACCATGTCACTTCCCTGCTCAACAGATTGCCCCTTCCTTCCTTGATCAGATACAGCCTTATTTGGCACAGGAAGCCCTTCTTATTTTCTGATCATCTTGTTCTCTTCCATGTTCTCTGCCATCCTGCCATATTGGCCTGCTTCAGGTTCCTGGCCCTGGATAGATGAGATATTCCATCTCCCAACTTTGGATTTGCACTGGCTTCCCTTTCCTCCTCCCACGGACCTTATTTTTCCAGAATGTTCTCCCTCCACACCTTTACCTCCTGCCACCCCTGGTTTCCTTCAAGACTCAAATCTCATCCTGTTCAGGAGGCTTTTGGTGGCCACCTCCCATCCCAGGCTCTTTCCACTAAGTTTCTCTACTCAATATATCTCATATGGACATAGTTATTTGCATGCACTCTCTTCCATTAGAATGTAAACTCTTTGAAGGCAGGAAGGTAGTGTTACCTATCCCCAACCCTTTGCACAGTGCCTGCTGTGTAGTAAGTACAAAATTCTTATTGATTGACAGATGTCAGAAGTGACATTTAAGGGATGGAGTGAAAATCCAGGCCAAGAGAATTTGGACAGGGAATAGGATGAAAAAAGATGAGAGATTAAGGAAGCTTTGGCTAGGGCATAGCAAATGTGGAAGGGAGAAGTAAAAGAAATTTTGGCAATATAAGGGTATGAAGGGGCTTGGATGTCAGATTTAGGAGTTTAACCTCTACATAGAAGGTGATGGGGATTTCAGACACGTAAACTTAGAACATTGTGTTGGGTGGGAAAAGCCCCTGGATGTGGGGTCAGCAGAGATCTGGGTTTGAATCTCACAAGGGACACTTATTAGCTTTGTAAACACGGGCAAATCATCACACCCCTCTGAGCCTCAGTTTCCTCATCCATAAAATGGGGGAATAGTACTTTTTTCATGGTGAAGAGCAAAGGAAAGAAGTCACTTTAAGTGCTAAAGAGTCAGATATCATGAACCCTACTCTCTAGCTGCTAAAATTCACTCACTATTATCTTCTTCTATTCTCCCCTTCCTTCCCCTTTTACCATAGTTCCTAATCCAGGAGCTGGAGCTTGGCCCCATTAGGTCCTACAGCTCTTTTCCTTCTTGGAAGCAATGGCTGGGGGTAGGAGTGGGTGGGTGGGTATTGTCATGTTCTGCAGCTGAACTAGGGGCTGACTCATTTTCATAATGCTCCCAACAGGGCCCAGCTTGGCCCAACCCCCTTATAGCTTCATCTCCCACAGACTACTTCCCTCTAATTCCACTCAGCAAGGCTGCTTTCCTATGCCTCCCTCTCCCTACCATCTCAGTGACCCCTCTAGTCCTCATAGATTGTCCTCCACCCCCATCCCAAGATACTAAGGGACAGAATCTTGGAATGTTCTTTTTCTACAACCTTTGTCCCATAATATTACTCTGTCCACCACACCATAGTCTCTGAGGTCCTGTGGCCCAGACAATTCTTCTGGAATAGAACAGTGAGATGGAGGTCTGCCTGCTCCTTCCTGCCAAGAGAAGGATGTGAGGTCCTGACCTCAGCTTACCAGCTCCCCTCTTCCACATGGCTCTTTCACTTGTGTATGCTGCATTGTTTCCTACTGTTCCCCTGCCCCTGCTCAAGACTGTCTCTCCTGCTTATGTCCAGAGTTTGATGTAGCTAGAGAGAGTAGGATTATATGTGTATATGTATGCATATGTATATACATATATATATGGAAGAAAAGGAAGAAGGAAGAAGAGGAAGAAGAAAAGAAGAAGAAAGAAGAGGAAGAATAAGAGGAATAAGAGGAGGAGGTGGCCCCTTCTGGAGGAGAAGCCACTGCATGGCCCAGTGAACAGAGCAAATCCACACAAATCCAGGACTGAGGAAGTTCATTTGTGTCAGACTCTTCATGACTGTGTTATGCCAACATTGTCCATGAGGTTTTCTTGGCAAAGATACTGGAGTAGTTTGCCGTTTCCTTCTTCTGTGGACTAAGGCAAACGGAGATTAAGGGACTTACCCAGGGTCATACAGCTAGTGGCAGGATCAGGTCTTCCTGACTGCAGGCCCAGTGCTCTACCCACCGAGCCATCTAGGGAATAAGGAAGACTTGAATTCAAATCCAGTTGTAGACACATACTAGCTATGTGACCCTGGACAAGTCCCTTAACTTCTTCACCTACTGCCCAGGGTTGTTTTGAGGGACAATTGAAATCAATTGTAAAGTGCTCAGCACAATGCCTGGAATGTAGTAAATGCTACATAAATGCTATAAATGTTGATCCCAAGACAATCAGAGACTGGTTGGAGAATTCCTGAGGTCTTCTTAGGTACTAAGGGCCTACTGCTTTTTTTCTTACTATTAAACAAAATTTAAACCATGATTTTTATTACCAAGATTCCTTCCCCCCTCCCCACCTTTAAAAAATAGGTATCACCAGATTTTCTATAAGTAAAAGAATTAGAATAATAGAATTTTAGACCTGTGAAGGCCATTAGTGATCATCTAGGCCAAAGTCTCCATTTTACAGATGAAGCTATGGTTTAGTTAACCTTTAAGCTCATCAGCAATGAAGATAGAATTAGGGCCCAGGTCTTCTCTTGACTTCTTCTTATTCTTCTTCCTCTTCCTTTTTTCCCTTTGTCTCCTCCTCCTCCTCTTCATCCTCTCCTCCTTCTCCTCCTCTTCTTCCTTCTTATTCTTCATCTTTTTCCTTCTCCTCTTCCTCTTCATTCTCTCCTCCTCCTCCTCCTTCCTCTTTCCCCTTCTTCTCCTTTTTCATCTCTTCCTCTTCCTCCTTTAACATTTGATTTTTTTCTCAATCATATGTAAACAAAATTATTTAACATTCTTTAAAAAAAATTTTGAGTTCTAAATTTGCTCCCTTCCTCCCTTTTCCCTTCTCTGAGAAGCAAGCAATTTGTTATAGATTATACATGTGCAGTCATGCAGAACATTTCCATATTAGCTCTGTTGCAAAAGAAAACTTGGATGAAAAAAACCAAGAATAATAAAGTTTAAAAATAGCATGCTTCGATCTGCATTCAGACTCCATCAGTGCCTTCTCTGGAAAAAGTTCTTTCTTTTTTATTATCAGTCCTTTGGAATGGTCTTGGGTCATTGTATTGCCTGGAATAGCTAAGTCATTCACTAAGTCCCTATTGCTGAGCCCTATACCTGGCCTTAGTTCCTCAGCTATGAATATATAGTGCTCCCACACACAAAATTTAAGAGACAGGGGCTGCCAACTCCCTGTTCTGCCTATATCCCTGAAATTGTCCAAAGAACTAAATAGAAAGTCATTGCAATGCAATAACCTTCACTTTTCCCTCAAACTCCTTTCCTTCTCCTCTCCCTTTCTGAATGTCTTTCTTTCTCTTACTACTTCTATCTTTGACCAATATTCTACTCTGGTCAACAGTGCAATATGGCAACTACAAAAAAGCGAATGTTATCATGGACTACATTGAATGCGGCATAATGCTGAGATCTAGGGAGGTCATGGGATCATATATCCCGAGCTGGAAGGGACCTCAGAAGCTATCTAATTTAATGTTCTCATTTTTTTTTTTTTTACAATTGAGGAAATGGAGACACAGGAAGGTCAAGGGACATTCCAGAGGAAACACATCTTAGAGGTAGAATTTGAATCCAGTGCTCTTTCAATGTACCAGTCTGCCTTAGTCAATTACATATGTAATATTTGTCTTCAGTTCTTGGTGTCATGATTTTGGAAGGACATTGACAAGCTAGAACATGTCCAAAAGAGAGTGTCCAGGTTGGGGATCATGCCATAGGAGGATCATTTGGAGGAACTGGTAATGTTCAGGCTTGAGAAGAAATTACTGAGAAGGGATGGAATGGAGGGGCCATCATAGCAAGTATCTGGAGGGCTGTTTAATGGCAAGGATCAGACTTGATCTACTTGGTCCCTGAACAGAAACCTAGGAGTAGAAATTGCAGAGCAGCAGATTTGGGCTTCGTGTAAGGAAAAAAATTTCTAACAATTAGTATTATCCATGGGCTACTTGGGGAGGTGGTGGGTTCCCCCTCATGGGAGACCTTCAAGCAAAGGTTTGTTGGGTGTGTTGTGGAAGGGTCAAGTTGGGGTTATTGAACTAGGTGACCTCTGAGTTTCCTTTCAAATCTAGAATTCTGTGATTCTTCCCTCTAACAACATCTTCTGGAAGGACATCAAGGCCTAGCTCTCTCTCTCCAACCTCTCCAACCCTCATGGGGCCCCTTGAATCCACCTTTGGTGGATAGCCATTGGGAATGAATGGACTAATGGACAATAGTTCTGCCCTTGAAATGATTGATTTATTGAAGGTTTCCCATGAATGCAGCTCATTACCATGGGCTTAGTTCCCTTTTTGGTCTTAGCCCCTACACTATGCTGTGGACAGGGGATAGTTGGGGGGGACTTGACCTGTGATTTCATTGATAGAGGGAACTCCCACGTATAGAAATTCTATCAATGCAAGTTAACTCTCTGTAACTGATAGTCTTAGAGCTGCCTAGATCACACAGAGGTTAAGTGACTTGCTTAAGGTTACACATCCAGGGTGTTACAGGCAGGTCTTGAAGCCCGGTTCCACTTCCCCTGAGGCTAACTCTCTAGCCACAGTGCTACATTAAATCTTCCCTTACTGTAATGCCCCTCTGCCTTTCTCTCTTCCCAATCCATGTTTGTTACCTCTTTCACCAGCAGGTTTAAAACTCACCTCCTCTGAGAAACCTTCCCCGAATAACCCTAAGTAATAGAAGTTGTCCCTGCCTTTGTGTTGCTCCAGCCCTTCTGTTGAGCCTTCTGGGTCCCAGTGGCCCATGCTGTCCCCAGAGCTTTTACTGGCAGAGCATGCAGGGAAGGAGGGCAGTAGGCAGAGGTGGAGGGCACCAGGAATAGTCATTCTCATATGATATGATACTCATATGATAGAAGGGACTAGTGTGGAGGCCCAAAGAACAGGAAAAACCAGGTCAGCCAGCTCAGCCCACCCTTGTAAAAGTGAGGAGGGGAGCACTGCATGGAGAAGAGAAGAAAAGAATGGAGGTTGGGCATGGAAGAAATGAGTGCTAGTGGTGGGGGGAAGCAGGAGGATCTGGTACACTGTGAGAAGGAAAACCCCAGTAATAATAGACCACATCTGCATTGTGTTTTGTAATTTACAAAGCACCTTCCTTGTGAGGTGTATCACAAGCAAGGTGCTAAGGGTTCTAGTGACTTGTCCAACCACACTCAGCTGGCTAGCCAATACGGGTTGTTCTAGCAGGCTCTACATAGTCCCAGGAGGCTCAGGTCACAGTTACAGCTATTACAGCAAAGTTTTCAGGGAAATCCCTCACCTCCCCCAAAACCATCATCCCTTAACCCCATCCCATTGGCTTCTAGGGGTCGGAGAGTGAGTCTAGAGCCTAAGTGCTAGCTAGCTACCCTGTGTGGAGAGAGAATGAACAGAAAGAAATAGGGTCAGTGTGTGTGAAGAAGGTGGAGAGGAAACACTGTGTAGTCAGGGCTGTGAAAGAGTCCTGAAGGGGGGGAGCAGTTTCATGGAAGGCACCCCCCATTAGAGATGAGATGGTTTGGGGTCAAGAAGTGGTTTGTGTGGGAAAATTTCCTATTCCAAGCTTGGGGGGTGGGTGCAGGGATTTAAATTTCAATTGTAGCCTCAAAAGATCAAAGGCCCCAGAAAACTGAAGTTTATGGCCAACTGAAGGTATTCCCAGTTGATTGATTTGACAGGTTCAGGCAGTCCCTGGAGGCCCCCCCCTCCTTAGGGAAGGAATGGGTGGGTGGGGTAGGGCCTGAGTCCAGGCTCTGGGAGCTTTCCCTTAGGAGGAGGAGGGGTGGGGGTGGAGGATGCAGAAGATCACCTTATAAGGTAACAACAGCCTGCCTTGGAAGTGGAGTGAGCTCTGGCCCACTGATCCTCCCTCCAGGCCCTGCCCTACCCTGCCCAGCTGGGGAGCCTCCAGCTCCAGCTTATTCTGGCTCAGCCTTTTCCCATTTTCATCCTGATATTTCCACCCCTCCCTGGCCCCAGGACTGGAGCTGTTTGGACCTTCTTCCCAAAGAACAATTCTTGCTCAAATTTGAAGGATTGAGGTGGGCCTGTGGTGGAGTAGGCCTGTGGTCCTTCTTGCTGGGGAGGCTGAGGTTGGTGGATCCCTGGAGTTCTGAATTGTAGGGCTAAGCCAGTGGAGTGTCTGCACTCAATCTGGCACCAGGATGATGACCTCTGCCCTGGATCACCAATATCCACCTCAAGGCTGTCTTGAGAAGAGGGGCAAACCCACCCAGGTTGGACCTGGAACGAGCTGACCAGCAGTAGGGTCCTGAGGCCCAGTCTCAAAACAAAAGACAAAGGGGGATGAAACCTAGGTTCCCTTCTAGTTCTGTCATTACCTATCTGTGTGATTTGGGGCAAGACATTTTATCTGGGCCACAGTTTTCTCATTTGTAAGAAGAGGGCAAGCTAATCTAGCTTCAGAGACTATATGTAGCTGTGTGACCCTGGGCAAGTCATTTAACCCTATTTGCCTCAGTGTCCTCATCTGTAAAATGAGCTGGAGAAGGAAATGGCAAACCCCTCCAGTATCTCTGCCATGAAAACCCCAAGAATCAGACATGACTGGACAACAGACAACAACAAAACAGAGGGTATTGAATGAGACGGTCTGATTATTCCATGAGTTAAATTCAGTGCAGGAATCTCCTTAACAATATCCCTGACAATTTCTGCTTGAACAAGGGGCAGATGGGAACCTCACTACCATTTTGTTAGTCCTTTGGTAAACCTGGGCCTAAATCCTGTCCTTGACACCTAATGACCTTTAGGAGACTTAGTTTCTTTGTATGTAAAAGGAGAATAGTCATCCTTGCAGTACCTGCCCCACAGGGGGGA
>NW_027186342.1:27183-48373 GCF_028583685.1 Petaurus breviceps papuanus
CTGTGGCCTTGAGGCTGAATGTGGTCCTCTAGGTCCTCAAATGTGGCCCTTTGACTGAAGCCAAACTTCACAGAACAGATCCCTTTAATAAAAGAATTTGTTCTGTAAAACTTGGACTCAGTCGAAAGACCATACCCAAGGACCTAGAAGGACATATGCAGCCTTGAGGTCACAGGTTCCCCCACCCCGTCCTATACTCTCTAGGTGACCTGATCATCTCCCATTAGTTTAATTACCATCTCTATGAAGATGATTTCCAGATCTCTATATCCAGCCTCAGTTTCTCTCTTGAGTTCTTATACCATATCACCAAAATTACCTGTTGGATATTTCAAACCTAATGTGCCATAGTTATCTTGAGCCCAACATATCCACTTACTATCTTCCTCCCCAAACCCATTCTTCTTCTGAACTTCCCTATTTTTGCTGAAAGCACCACTATTCTTCAAGTTTCATAATCTTGCCCTCATCTTTTATCCCTCAGTCTCCCTCATACCACACTTCTAATCAGTTACCAAAATATCATCTCTGGTATCCATCCTTTTCTCTCTGCTCACATAGCTGTTGCCCTGGTTCAGGCCCTCATCACCTCTTGCATAGACTGCTGAAAAATCTTCTCTACTGGTCCCCTGATCTTGAGTCTCTCTCTAGTCCAATCCATGTCCTGGCCCCCTCCCCAACAACTATCCAAGTAATTTTCCTTGCTAAGGCAAACTTAGCCCTATCTAAACCCCAGTGGTTCCCAGCTGACTTTAGGACAGAATATGTTCTCCTCTATTTAGTTTTTAAACCCTTCACAGCCTGTTCATCTTTATCATTTATTATTTACCTTCCTGAATTCTAAGGACCAGTCACATTGGCTTTTAAAAATGTTCAATTGTTTCTGACACATTGGGTGTTCCTATCTCTCTGCCTTTTCATTGACTGACCCCCACTTCAGCTCTGCCTCTTAGAATCTCTTGTTTCCTTCAAAACTCTGTCCAAGATATACTTTCTGATTCCCTGGCTCAGTTCTTAGTATTTAACTGTATTTAATTTGTACATATTTTATATATACATATATGTGTGTGTGTAGATTGCAATCTCTCTGAGGGCAGGGAATGTTTCATTTTAGTTCTTGTATCCCTCTAACACCTAGCACATAACGTACACTTAATAAAATTGATTGATTAACTTATATTTTATCGTTAAAGTTGGAGGCTGGGAGAAGGGAGGCCAAATGCTGTGGTTGGGGGTCAAGGCCTCTTCTACCGTGGGGTCTGCTGGGTGGAGCCCAGCTTCCTATTATTGAACTGCTGGGCTCCCTGCCCTGGGTCCTTGGCTTCTCTTCTCTCTGTTCTCCTTTCTTAATTAATTAGAACCTTCCAGCCCAACCCATTTGACCAAATGGTGATTTGTTAGGGTGGCTGACTAGGCAATTCTGTGCTGCTGAGAGCAGAAAGGAAAGACAGGGACGGCATGTGGCAAGAGCTGAGCCTTGAGGCCAGTTGTCTCATAGCCTCAGACTCCTTTGGCTAGCATAGTCTGTGAAAGGTCACCCAGTCCATCCCCCTGCCTCTGGGCAGAACCCTATTCCAGACCATGCTAGAGAAGACTGAATTTATTTGAAAGCTCTCATATCAAATGATTCTATCACTTACTGCCTTTGCCTATTTGGAAATCCATTAGTTTTTCCTGGTAGGAAGTTCTTTCTCAAGTGTGGCTATAGTTTCTCATGTTGCATTTAGAGCAGCTTTCCTGTTCTTAGAGGAGACAGAAACCGTCAGCTTGTGTCTGAGCCTTTAGATATTTGAGGAATGTGATGAAGATGGCTCTTTACCTTCTCTCTATGGGTCTGTGGCATAGTTGGTGGGTGCCCCAGGCTCTATTCGGAATTCCTAGCTGCATTGCCTTCCCCTTTGTAGAATCATTAGGGTTAGATTTGAAAAGTGCCTTAAAGGGCACCCAATTCAAGTCTCCCTTTTTCAGAAGAGGAAACTGAAATTCAGAGAATATCAAAGGAAGGATTTGAATTTAAGTCTTTCTGATTCCAAGACTAGCCTGATTTTTTTTTTGTCCCTTTAGCCTGAGAGAAGGAGTAGATAGAGTGCTGGGCCCAGAGTAGGGAAGACCTGAGACACTGGGAAAGTCATTTAACCTCTGCCTCAGTTTCCTCATCTGTAATAATGGGGCTAATAATAACACTTGCCTCCTGGGGTGGGTTTTTTTTTTTTTTTAAGGATCAAATGAGAGTAAAGCACTTAGCACAATTCTTGGCCCATAGTAAGCACTATATAAATGTAAGCTGTTGGTTCTGCCCTCATTCCAAACTCTGCTTCCATCCTCTTCTCCTGCTGAAAGCCTTTCCCTCTCCCACTTGTCCGTCCCTCCCCCTCATCCCTGAAGTCCAGAGTTCCATCTGGCTGATCCAGAGTTTGTGCTACTTTCTGGATCTGTTCTGGGTGTGTGGTCTAGCTCCCTCATAGACTGAGAGGCCCCCGTGTCATCTTCCAATCTTAACCATCAGGGTTTTAGGCCCAGGCCCAGTGGAGTGAGGATGGAGTAGGTGTGGGGATGCTGACAAGTGGGCAAAGATTGTGTGAGAGCTATGGCATGGGACCAGCACCTATTGGCCTTCTGCAGCGTCCAACCTCCTTCTCTAGTCTCTAACCTGGAGAACAAATTAGAGAGAGAGCTTTTGGCCTGTGCTTTGGGCCCCAGTTCAGTTTTTGTGACTCACATACTCTCACTGAATGCTCGGAAGGGGTCTGTGGGTGGGTCAGGACATAAGTCACTAAAGGGGAACTTTGTGGTAGTGTGGAAAGAATCCTGGCTCTAGATTAGAGGCCCTGGCCTCTGGCTTCACATCTGGCCTCTGACTACTTACTTCTTGGGTCACTCACCTCTTCCTGCTAGTTTCTTCTACTGCAAAATGGTAGAGTTGGACTAGATAGCATCTGAGGGCCCTTCTAGCTATAGAATGCTGATCCCAGAATGAATGAAAATCATCTCTTAAGTACTATGTGCCAACGACTGTGCTAAGCAGAAGCAAGTAGGTCAGTCTCTGTCCTCTAGGAACTTAACTTCTAATAAATTCAAATTGGGAAGTGGTAGCCAGAGAAGAGTGTTTTGGAGAGGGAAGGCTAAGGGAATGGTGGGGTATTGGAGAAGACTGACATGTCCCTTGCCAGAAACTGTTGATTTGATCATTCTTCTCAGCTAGAATTGGGAGAATGGTGGTGGTGGTGGTGGTGGTGGTGGTGGGGGACATGGCATGAAGGTGGCCAGGAGGTGACATGGTGGGCTTGAGGTGGGACCAGGTAAGCTGAAATGCTTGCCAATCAGAGTCTAGGATCATGATCAATTCTGGATAGGAGGGAAGACACACACCTCCTGGCCTTTTCATTCATTTTTCTTTCCTTTTGAATCTCCCTCTTTCCTCATGTTTCACTGGGTTTCTGGAGCACCTCCTCAGTAGTTCCTAAAATGCCCAGAGGATCTCTAAAGTCTGAGAGGTAGCAGTAGAGAGGGATAGACTGGATGTTTTATGGGGTCCTTTTCAGTTTGAAGGATTGTAACCCTAGGGACAGACCCCTTTGTTGTTGGACAGCTCTCATTGTTTGAAAGTTCACTTTATTATCTGCCTTCAGTTTGTAAAATGAGGCTGTCAGACTATATCAGGAGTGGTGAACCTCTGCCCTCAAGGTCACATGTGGCCTTCTGGATCCTCAAATGTGGCCCTTTGACTATTTGGATTCAGCCAAAGGGTCACACTTGAGGATCTAGAGGGCCACATGTGGCCTCGAGGCTGCAGATTCCCTACCCCTGGACGAAACGATCCCTAAGAATGATCTCATGAACTTGTACCAATCAGATCTATCCTTTGCAGTGACGTGGAAGGTCTTTGTGCAGCATGATTATCCAGCAACTATTTCAAGGGGAGAGGAGACACTTTCCTGTACCAGCCTATAAGTCTAATGAGGAGTTCTCCTCCCTTCCCCAATTTCCAAGCCCCTTGAACACAATCCATGACCTCTATGTTGATGAAATCAGGTTATAGAGAATACTTTCAAGTTTACTAAACACTTCACTTATGGTTTGAGCCTCAGAACAACCCTGTGATTTAGATGTATCAAGTATTACTTTTCCCCTTTACAGATGAGGAAACTGAAGCTTGGGCATTTGCCCAGAGTCTCATAATCAGCAAATATCCAAAGCTGGATTGAATTCCAGGCTTTCCTGGGTCCAAGCCCAGCGTAGTATCGGCAAGACTGATGGATTAATTCAGTTTCTCTCCACTGGCCTGTGGGTATAGCTCAGTGTTGGATGATGAGGGAGGAGGACACAGGGAATTCTCCGATGGGGATGACAAGACACACACCCAGGACACAGGGAGACACTAAGACACATACAAGAGAGGGAACAGTTAGTGGGAACAATGTCTCTAAATGCTGAAGCAGCACAAATGAAGAGGTGGGTGGGGTGAATCAGGGAAAGTTTCCTGAGATGCTGAGTCTCCAAAAGGAATCTGAAAGCAGGACAGGACAAATATTATTCCAGGGGAAGAGGGCAGAGATTTTGGTTTTATTTTCGAGGGGGCAGTGATTTCTTCAGTGTAGGAAACTTCCAGTGTGGAAACTACCTCCACTACAGATAGGTAGCCTTTCTGCAAGAAATGAAGTGAGTGCCCAAGGTCACACAGCTAACACATGTCTGAGGTAGGACTTTAGCTCAGACATTGTATGAGCAAGCTCTACTCTTTGCAGGTGAGGTTAGTTTTTCCTTAAAAGATATTGAAACCATCCTTGAGATCTGACTGGACAAAGGACAAAAGGCCTACTAATTGAGGTAGCTTTCTCTCTAAGTTGAAAAGTGATTTCAGGGGGTGTCAGTGGCTCCTCTCTCAGGTTTGACCCAAGCTCCTGACCTGAGCCATCATGGGAAATATGGAGTTAAGGAAGCCACCCCCAATTTGGGGCAGTGCTGGGTCCTTGCTGAATGCCCTTTCCATGCATAGTGGAATTCCTTTTGTTACCTGTTGGATGGCCTCCAAGGGTCTCATTCTGTTCTAGAATCAGACCTGGGCTGTGTGACCTGCCAGCCTGAGTCTGGAACTCCATCAGGTCTGACCTAGAACACCAAGGCCTTTCTTCGGGTGTCCTTTTCCTGTTGGTTACTCTCCAGTGTGCAATATGTCCATCTGTCTGAGAGGATGAACCTCAGAGAGGGAATAGACTGTGTCTGCATCATTTTGTGGCTGAGGCTTAAAGTGATACAGAGGCAGCTAGGTGGCTTACATCTCCAAATAAGCCTCCTGAACTTCCAACTGGGAACACCAGAGTTTGAATTCTGCCTCCAACTAGCTGTGTGACCCTGCTCAAGTTCCCTCAGTTTCCTCATCTGTAAACTGGAAATAATATCACTTACCCCACAGAGTTGTTGCAAGGCTCAGATGAGATAACATGTAGAGTGCTTTGCAAGCATGAAAGTTAGTTATTATTATAACTATGTTACAGGCCATGTCTGGCTTGAGCCAGGCAAGCATACACCCAAGGGAAGGTTTTGGGAAGAAAAATTTGAAGGTGAACTCCTGGTAACTCACTTATCCTCTCCCCCTATAAGCCCTCATCCACTCTCCCTAACTCTTTTTTTTTTTTTTTTTGGAGGGGGAAGGCAAGGAAATGTCAAGTGTCCGAGGCTGGATGTGAACTCAGGTCCTCCTGACTCTAACACTCTTCTTACCTCTTGACTACAATGAGAAAAGGAATAAGCATTTATATAATTACATACACACACACACACACACAGAGTGAGAGAGATACTGTGTTAAGTGCTTTACAAATATTGTCTTATTTGATCCTTACAACAACTACAAGGTAGGTGCTATTATTATTTTTATCTTAACAGTTGATGAAAGCTGAGGCAAACAGAGGTTAAGTGACTTGCCCAGGGTCACACAGCTAGTTAGTATCCAAGGCTAGATTTGAACTCAGCTTTTCCTGACTCCAGGCCCAGTCTCTCTATCTACTGTACTACCCTAACTGGCTTATAGATGAGGAATGTGGTAAGCAAGCAATAATAGATACAGGCTGGGCTCAGAAAATGCCATGGTGTTCCAGGCCAGACCTGACTCAGGCTAGCAGGTCACATAGCCCAGGTCTGATACTAGAACAGAATGAGACCCTTGTGGGCTATCCGACAGTTAACAAAGGGAATTCCACTAAGCCATAGCACGGAAAGGACATTCAGCAAGGACCCAGCATTGTGCCAAATTGGGGGTGGCTTCCTTAACACCATATTTCCCATGATGACTCAGGTCAGGAGCTTGGGTCAAACTTGAGGGAGGAGCCACTGACAGCCCCTGAAATCACTTTTAAAGTCAGCCAATGACATTATCCCATCCATTCACTCCTTTCATTTAACAAATATTTACTCTAGTATTCAGTACTCTGGCAGATACATTGTTATGTTTCCTTAACTGCAAAATGAGAGTGTTGTAAATGACCTCTAAAGTCCCTGCTGACTTTATGAATGAGTCTTTGAGATTCTGTATCTCTCTGTATATGTCTAACTGTGCATGTGCCTGTATGAATGTTGGTGGGTGTGTTTTTGTGTAAGCACAAAGATTCAATTCAATAAACATTGAGCACTTGTAGTGTACTAGGTACTAGGGATACAATGACAAAAACTTAACAGTCCCTGGTCTCAAGAAGGAGAGAGATACAAAATGTACTAGTGTACTAGGTACTAGGAATACAATGATAAAAACTTAACAGTCCCTGGTCTCAAGAAGGAGAGAGATACAAAAGTAAAGTGTCTACAAAGTGATACAAAGTAACTTTAAAAGGGAAAGAGTGCTGATAACTAGACAGAGGGAGGGAAAGGACATCAGGAAAGCCTTAGTATGGAAAAGGTGGCACTAAGCTATATTTAGAAGGAAGTTATGGGGGCAGCTAGTGAATAGAGCACTGGCCCTGGAGTCAGGAGGACCTGAGTTCAAATCCAGCCTCAAACACTTGACACATTTACTAGTTGTGTGATCTTGGGCAAATCAACCCCAATTTCCTTGCCTTCTCCCCTCCAAAAAAACCTATTGTATATACTTTCAGATGAGGTTAAAAAAAAAACAACAGCAACAACAAAGAGAAGGAAGTTAGGAATTCTCCAATGAACAAGGGGACAAAAATGGTCTCTGCCTGGAAGGTGATTATTATTTTTTGAGCTCACTGGTGGGACTGGTCCCTTGGAATACAGGATAAAAAACAAATCCAGTTTCTGCCATCAAGATATTTTCAGCTATATTCTAAGACAACTGAAGTAAATCACAGCAATATAGAAGTGATTGGAGTGCCCTGATGGACAACACAGGGCTGTGTGTGTTTGTGTAGGTGGAATGGGGGCTTAGTAGGGTTGGTCCTGGAATGAAATGAGATAGCTTTTCCTGGATGAGATATCTGTTTGGGTTGCTAAGTAAATGATGGGCAGTGGGGGGAGGCTGTGTGTAGGGGGGAGAGATTCAAATGAGGTAAGATTAAATGGAAATTAGAAGGCTGGTATGTCTGGGACAAAGAGACTGGGGGCAGTGGGGTGGGAGGTGGGGGGAAGGAGAATGAAATGAGGGCAGACCAGATCTGGGAGCTGAAGGAAGCAGAGTCAGTGTGAGATTTTAGCCTGGAGCAGTCTCAGTAGAGAGAGAACAACACTGCAAAGTGCCAGGTTTTGAGACTTGAGCAGTCCATTAGGCTGACAGGGCATTGAGGAAGGTGTGGCCTTTGTGGCTAAAGGCCAGATGTGTGTTGGAGATTAATATGGCATGGGGGTGAGAGTGGGCTAAGAACTCAGCTGTGTGTCCTTAGCTAAAGCAAAGGATCATGAAGTTAGGGCCTATGAATGTAATGAATGTAACTTTATGTGCAGCTATACAGAACTGGAAGGAGAGCAAGGAACCATCTTGTCCAACCCTTCCGTCTTACAGATGAAAAAACAAAAAACAAACAAAAACAAACCCCATACCCCAAACAAAACAGCGGAGGCTCAGGAAATTAAATGACCTTCTCAAGGTAGTATCTGTCAGAAGTAAGATTTGAATCTCTGACTCCAGGGCCACTGGTCTTTCCACAGTACCATATTGGCAGTTAGGCAGCACTGGGTAGACTAGAGTTTGAATTTTGCTGCAGATTAGCTGTATGACCCTGAGCAAGTCACTTAACCCCTGCTAGCCTCAATTTCACGTCTGTGAAGTGGGGATAATACTGGTACCTATCCCACAACGTTATAGATATGAGATAATTTACAAAACTTAAAGCATTTTATAAATGTTAGCATTTATCATAGATGCTCTGAGAGTAGGAATGGTGACTTTTGTTTCCCCATACTGATTAATAGTGCCCTAAGACTGCACAATGATTGTGCACTTAATGCATACTAATTAAATGACTTCTTTTCGGGGAGTGGAGGGGAGGGCTGAGTCAGAAAAATTAAATGAAGGAAGTCCATGTGTTGGAGGCCTTACTTTCTGGAGTCTTAAACTTATGGGACTGCAATGGTCAATGTCAACCACTAGAGGGTAATGGACACCAACTTTTGGACTGCTGCTGAGACTGTGGAGGGTGGGGGCAGGGCGGGTTGGCTTAAAATGTAGTTTGGTCCCGCCCTGTCCTGACTCCCTGAAGCTGAGAACAGTCTTCCTGCACAGGCATGTCCTTCATCCCTTGGGTACGGGACACCAGATGTTTGTGTTTTCAGGAGCAGAAGCTTCCACAAGGGGTGGGCTTGGGGATTCTTGAGCCCTGTTGCATTGGGACCCAGTCCAGATTCCATGGTACAGATGGTGGTATGCCCATGTGGCCTAATGTAGCCATCAAGGATTCAGAGCCATGGCCCTGTAGCCCCACAGACCATACTCTTAGCTGAATCCTACTTAGGAGGGGCAGCTTCAGGACTTCAGGTGTCTCAGACCCATTTTAGGACCCTTATGATTCCTGTAGCCTTTGCCACATTCAGATGTTGGGAGTGAGCTTCCTTGCCCTCTTCTAGCTCCTATGACATCATCATCAACATCATCATCATCATCATCATCATCATCATCATCATCATCATCACCATCATCACCATCACCTCCACCACCATCATGACTTTCATCTTCCCTGTAGTGTGTTCAGAGGGCAGAGATTCTGTTTTCCTGGTCCTTGGTCATTGAATCTCCATATCCCTATCTCAGATTGTAAGTTTAAGGAGGGTAGAACTTTGTCCTTCCTCTAGATTCTCCCCTGTCCCTCCAACTCATAGGTCAAAGCAGTTTACAGAGTGGACCCAGACTCTGGTTTCTGCCTTCCTCATTCGGCATTATTTGTTGGATAACACAGGAAGGTGCCATGGAGGACTTTTTACTTTTAATATGTCCACATGTGTCAATAGTCATTTAAGTCATGTGTTCTGATGAACATGTCAGGATAATTGGGCAAGGAAAATAAACTTTTTCTTCCTTCAGAAAAAGAGGCAACTTAAATGGACATTTTTATCTATAGCTGTATGACCCTGAACAAATTCTTCACCCTCCTTATGCCTCAGTTACCTTATCTGTAAAATGAGAGGGACACTAATGCCTCTATGGTGCTTTCCTCACCCTGCCACCATCCATTTCTAAGTCTGTGAACCTATGATATGATCCTTGACTAGAGCTCAATGATTCATAATTGGAGTGACTGAGTCAGTATTGAGGAGTGTGGCTAGAAGGACGGCAGATTCTGGAGTTCATAAGATTAAAAAAAAAAGAAATTTTCTTTTTTTCAATCAACACAAGCCTGACTTCTCTCCCTTCTTTCCTCTCCCTTCCATTGTGATTTCCTTGAGGTTAGGGACCACTTTTCTCCATCATCTTCACAATTAGACAGATACCGAAAGTGAATGGACTTCTTTAGGAGGTAGAGATGCTCGTCTTTGGAGATCCTTACAGAGATTGGATAGCTCTGGTCTGGAAAGCCCTAGAGGAGATTTCTCTTCAGATGATCTCTGAGGCACCATTCAACTCTGCAATTTTGGGTTGAATTGCTTAATCTTAGTGAATTTGCATGCTCCTTCTCCTGGGGAATTTGAAGAGTTGCACTAAGTTTTGATTGTGTGTTGGTAGAAAGGGAGCAGCAGAGGGTGTGAGTTCTGATATTAGGAGACCTTCCTCCTGGAGGGGTGTGTGGTGTGTGTGTGTGTGGGGGGTATGTGTGTGTGTGTATGTGAGTGTGTGTGTGGTGTGTTTAGGGTCACACAGATACTAAGTGTAAGGTATAGAATTTAAACCTAGATCTTTCTGACTGCAGATCCTGCTCAGTGCTACTGATTCCCCCTCCCTCAAGGAAGTGTGATGTGGAAAGAGAATTGAACTTGGAGTCAGCAGACTTTGGAGAGTGAGAGCAGATCCTAAATGCTGCCAGAGGGCCAAGAATGTTCTCCTGGAATACTTTTGGAAATCTGAACTTATATTTCCCAACTCCTTTAAAAATAATTAAAATTGTATCTTTCATTTTTACATAGCTTCTTGTCCCTGCGTCTCCTTCCAATTACTTTTTTTTTTTTTTTGGCCTGTGTAGGACTATTTTTTTTTTTAAATACATGGGCAGCTGGAATGGGCAGGACACATTAAGAGTCCTGTGGGAGGCCAGTGGTGGGGGCCAGAGGCAGATGGTTAATGGTATGCTTAGAAAAGTCCGAGGGCTAGCAGGGCCCCTTAGCAGATGCTGGTGGATCCTAAATGGGAAGCGGTCCTCCCATGCCCATCCCACCTCCCAGACTAGGGAGACTTCTTTAATGCCCTAAGACCCAAGAGGGTGGAGGTTGGGTGGAGCCATACAGCTGGGAGGCGTTGGCTGCTTAGACAGGAGCCAGGATGGGGGGCCAGGGTCCCATGATGCTGAAGGGGCTGGGAGGAGGGTGTCCAGTCATTTGAAGCTTCTGGCTCAGGAGTGATCTCTTCACTTATTCTTCTGGGGGTGAATCATGCCTGCCTTGGTTGCTTCCCAGGTCAGATGGGCTGCTGTGTCTAGGGCTCATCCACTCAGCTCAATCACCAGGCTGTCCATGGAAGCCTGGTGCCTCAGGAAGATGGGGCGGATCAGGCGATGGTACAGGATCTGGGAGCCATTGCAGGCCACTGGAAGCATGCACCATAGCAAGAAGGCACACTTTCCTGCATAGTAGAAGGGGAACCAGAAAAGGAAGATTTCAGAGAAAAACTCAGCCAGGCCAAATATGCCTTATACTTCCAATTACTTTTAAAAGTTATTGATAACCGATAGGTTGAGAGAGTTTGCTAGCTTTATGACCTTGGGCAAGTTATTTGACTTAGTTTTCTTAAAATTTTTTTTTCTTTTTGGAGGGGGGAGGGCAGGGCAATTGGGGTTAAGTGACTTGCCCAAGGTCACACAGCGAGTAAGTGTCTGAGGCCACATTTGAACTCAGGTCCTCCTGACTCCAGGGCTGGTGCTCTATTCACTGAGCCACCTAGTGTCCCATTGACTTAGTTTTCTTGTCTGAAAAATGAGAGGATTGGATTATCAGTCACAACTAGTCTCAGGTCCCTTCCACTTCTTCCTTTTCTTGAGGTTTTCCTTCCCTTCCCTTCCCTTCCCTTCCCTTCCCTTCCCTTCCCCTTCCCCTTCCATCAAACAGTCACTAAGTGTCTGAGGTCAGATCTAAACTCAGGTCCTCTTTATCCTAGGGCCATGCTCTATTCACGGCACCACCTAGCTACCAACATTCTGTTACTTCCTCCCACACACAGGGGCCAGAGGAACAGGGAAGAAGGGAGATGCAAATAGTTGGTCCAGGGTTTTTGCCCATTATTGAGCCTATATTTAGAACTGGAAGGGCTCTTGGAGGGACCTTAGTCCAACTTCCTCATTTTTAAGATGAGGAAACTCAGATAAGGGCACAGTGATTTGGGATTGGTCTGTGGCCTCTTTTCCAGCCTCCCTTTCAAGGCTTAAAGTTAGAGAACAAAGCAAGAAGAAGGGAGAATGGTATATGAATTTAGCCCTGGGTCAGTTTCTAGTGACTCATACACCCTCCCCCACTGCCAAGGGGAAGTGTGTGAGTGTGTTGTGTGTGCATAGGGTGGGGGTAGGGGCACATTCTTGGCATACAAGGGAGATGCTCACTGGGGCCCTGTGGAGGCAGACCCAATACACAATAGCTCTTTCCCAAGTCAGGAGGAGGCTCCTGAATAAGGCTGGATGCTGAGAGGGGATCCTATTTCACACTCATTCTTTCATTCTTCCCTCTTCTCACCCTCTCCTCCACCCTACTCAGGGATCTTTCCTCCTCTTCAGTATAAAATCACTAAATTGAAAGGAACTTAATAGTTCATCCTTTATGACCCATCCATTTCATAGATGAGGAAACAGGCTCAGAGAGTTAACAGCACAGGTAGGACTGTACCAAAGGCCTCTTGAATTGTACGGTGAGTTGTCCCACTCCCCAGGGATTAAGCATGAAAATGATTTGACAAGAGGGATCAGAATGAATTCTAGCTTCCCCTCCCCAAACTCACTCCAAGTCTGATGTTATACCAGCTCCCCCCTTAGTATGGTCCTGTTCTTGAATAGTCTCGACCTTGACAAAAGAATGGTATTTAGAGTGCTATGTCACATTAGCCCATAAGGTACAGCAAGGGGAAACAAGATGGGGCCATTTCTTTTTTTTCCTCATCCACACCTGGGCTCTGTATAACTACTTGATGGGTTTCCTATTTTCTCCAAAGAGAGGAATGTTTAGATTCATGGTTGTTCCCACAACAATAGCAGAACAATCCTGGCAAAGGGGACTTAATATGAACTCTCAAAGGTTTAGCCTCTCTGGGCCTCAGTTTCCTAATCTTAAAAAGAGTGGTGGTGGAATTGGATTAGATGATCTAGCAGGGGTGGGGAGCCTGTAGCTTTGGGGCCACATGTAGCCTTCCAGGTCCTTGAGAGAGGCCTTTTGACTGAGTTCACATTTTTTCGGAACAAATCCTTTTATTCAGGGGATTTGTTCTGTGAAGTTTGGATTCAGTCACAAGGCCGCACTTGAGGACCTAAACAGCCACATGTGACCTTGAGACCATAGGTTCTCCACCCCTGGTAAGGCCCTTTGTCTTTAATATTTTATAATCTTATGAAATGGAGATAGGTCAGGATTAGTTTCATGATCTATACCCATAGTGTAAGAGTAAATAAGTAGATAAGTGACCAGTTGGGGGAAGGATAGGACATTAATAGTGAGTGCCTATATTATTAGTAGTTTAAATATTAATAGTTAACTGTTAATATATTTTTATTGATTAAATCAATATCAAGTCAATCAATATTATTTTAATGATTAATATTAATAATATAACTAACCTATTATATTATCAATAGCTTTATGGCTTGTAAAATATTTTACAAATATTATCTTATTTGATAAAATTACCCTGCAAGATGGATGTGTTGGGGCAGCTAGGTGATGCAGTGAATAGAGCACTGGACCTGGAGTCAAGAGGACCTGAGTTCAAATACAGATGTATGACCTTGGGTCAGTTACTTTATCTTGATTGCCTAACTTCCCTCCTCGGAAAAAAAAAAAAGATATGCTATTATTCTCCCCATTTTACAGAAAAGGAAGTTAAGAGAGGTGAAGGGATTTGCTCAAGCCCACACAGTTGATAAGTATCTGAGGCAGGATTTGAACTCAGGTCTGATTTTTGATTCAGCAATGTATCTGTTATATACTTCCAGGCCTCTCTGCCTAGAATAGGAAGAGGCCTCTTGGGGAGAGATGACTCCAGGCAGCCTGGTATAGTGGAAAGGATGGAGTCTAGCGCCAGGAGACTTAGGTTCCAATTCCAGCTTTATCACTGGTTATTGTGATATTGGGTAAACCACAGTACCTCTCTGGGCCTCAGTTTCCTCAGATGACATTCTGATGGTTCATGTGACAAGTGTTTTTGGACCAGGGCTAAGGTGAGATTTCACCACATAAGAAACTCCCTGGTGAGGAGTTTCTACCAATGCATGAAGATGCCTTCTCTGCAACTTACAGTGAGAGAGATACAGTGATCCTCGAGTATGGAGAGGCTGTGACTTTCCCAGGGTCACTGACCCTGTGTCAGTGGCAAGACTTGAACTCAGGTCTTCCTGGGCTCCAGGGTCCAGAAAGGTGTCTACTACATCACAACTGAGGGAAAGCAAACATTCAATATTCAGGGCCTCCTACTCACCAGGCGCTGTACTCAGGGTTTTACACATATCCCATTTGATTCTAGCGATTGGTTTAAAAGAAAAGAAGGAAAGAGATCTTTTAGGAGTGTGTGGTATGTGTGTGTGTGTGGTGTGGTGTGTTTGTGGTGTGTATGGTGTGTGTGGTATGTGTGTAGTGTGCATGGTGTATGTGTGATATGTGTGTTGAGTGTGTGGTATGTGTGTAGTGTGTATGGTGTGTGTGGTATGTGTGTTGTGTGTAGTGTGTGTTGTGTGTGTAGTGTGTGTGGTGTGTGTGTGGTATGTGTGGTGCGTATATAGTATTGTGGTGTGTGTGGTCTGTGTAGTGTGTGGGGGGTGTGTGCTCATGGCCACATGAAGTGTAGTTGAGTAATCAAGTAAATAAAGCAGAGAAATGCAGGAGAGCAGTAGCAGCACTGTTCAAGTGCACACGTGTGTGCGAGGTAGAAATGTGCATATGTGTGCATGGGCATATTCACCTATGGTTAGTGTTTGGACTGCATCAAGGAGGCTAGTGAGCCCTGAGCAGCTGCTGCTGAGACTTTATACCCAGACCTAGCAAAATGTATCACATCGAAATTCAACAAAAGCCTAGGATCTGATTGGTGTTTTGTCTTATTTTGTTGGCAATTGGGTCACCAAGTCCTGCCATCTCCATATCATTTGGAATAATGTGCCCTCTCCCCCTTCCAGCTTTCCTCTGTTATCTTCCCTCATTAGAATGGAAGCACCCTGAGGGCAGGAACTGCCTTATATTTGTATGTTTAGTTTAGCAAAGTGCCTGGTACTTATTAAGTGCTAAATATATGATCTATTTATCAGCCATCTACCTTTTGTCTAGCTCTATCTGTATCATCTATTTCTATCCATTCATCCATCCATCTGTCTATCTATCTATCTATCCATCTATATAGGTGTTAGACATATATTGGGCACTGGGAGAGCTACATTTAGAAAAGATAGCACTAAGGACCTTACACATCTATATTTATGTCTAGATATGTATGTTATGTGCATGTATTTATATACATGCAAGTGTGTACTTGTATTCCCTTGGGGAGCAGAGGACCTCATTATTCTGTTGCCCACTTTCGTATTCTGAATGAAATTCCTTTCAGAGTCCTTATTAGGTTTGTGTGAGAGCCATGGGTGGGGGTGCTTCTTGACCGAGCTTGCTGATGGCTCTGGGGTCTGGGGAGTGCCAGATTCCTGACACGTATAGGAGTGGTACTTAGGGAGAAGTGGATTAGAATGGGAAAGGCAGAAAGGAAGATAAGGTGAAGGTAGAACAGGACTGGGCTTTTCTTTTCCTCCCTCCCTCCCTTTTCCCTCCCTCTCTGTCTTCCTCCTTCCCCCTTTCCTTCCTTCCTTCTTCCTTCATCCTTTCATTTTTCTTCCTTCCTTCTTTCCTCCCTCTCTTCCTTTTTTTTCCTTCCCTCCTTGTCTTTTTCCTTCCTTCCTTCCTTCCTCCCTCCTTTCCTCCCTCCCTCCTTTCCTCCTTCCTTCCTTCCTTCCTTCCTTCCTTCCTTCCTTCCTTCCTTCCTTCCTTCCTTCCTTCCTTCCTTCCTTCCTTCCTTCCTTCCTTCCTTCCTTCCTTCCTTCCTCCTTAGCTCCCCAACCAATAAGCCATTTGGGATAATTTGAAAGACCTTTCCAGTAAGCCAATATCTACTTTTGCACATCTCCTGCCCCTGAACTTGGGGAGGGAATGATTGAATTTGGGAACAAAGTCCTTGCTTCCCTATTTTCCATTTGCTCAGTGTCCCCAGGCAGGTTTTCTGTTTCTTCTGAATTTCAATTCCCTTCCTGGAGGAGAGGGGGGGAGAAGTGGGAATAGAAAGTAGTTTAGCCTTAGAAAGGACATTTCCACATTGGGCCTGGATGTCTCCTTCCTATCTTTACTCATCTTAGGACCAGGGAGTGACATTGGAACAAAAGGACTCTTGATCTGAGACCTTGAACCGACCAAAAAAATTGAACAAAACAAAAGGCCAACTCTTCTCTCTCCCCAAAGCCTAGGCCACGTGAACTTTCCATGAAATCCTAGCCATGGCTGGAGGCCTCCAGGCTTCCTTTGGAGCCTTTATCGGATTCTCTTCTTAGTCTAGGGTGTGGGAGAGTATGGAGGAGTGTGGCCAGCAGGGAGTGCTCCCTTCTCAAGAATGGTTCTGATCTGTGGCTCCAGAGAGGGTGGAGGCTGCAGAAGGAGAAGAGTGAAAGGGGTGGGTCTTGAAAAAGAGGTATACAGACCAAGGACGCCTTCCCTTCACTCTCTGGAGCCTAGATACATAGACCCTTCTGAAGGGTCCTAGACACAGGCCAAATGCCCCACACCTCAAAAAGCATGCATAGATAATTCAGGCACATCCTCCAAGACACACACACACACACACACTCACACACACCTACCCATACAAGCACACACATGCTCACACACATGCACACACGCATACACACATGCACACAGACATAGACACAGACACACTCACACATGCACACACACACCCCTTTGAGAAACTGGAAGCACATTCCCACAAAGAAGAGGTTTTAAAATTGGGATTCATAGAACTTCAAGGAGCCTGGGAATAGATTAGGAGAGGGAGGCTGTGAACTAGGATGGGAAAAAAATTTGAATCTTTATTTTCACTAAGTTCTAACTGAAATATGGCATTTCCTTCAATTATTAAATTAAAAAAATTATTTCTTAATTATTTAAGAAAGGGTCCATAAATTCACTGGATTACCAAAGGGGTCCATAAATCACAAAAATGGATAAGAGTCGGGGGAGTAGGTGAGAGGAGGGAGAAGAGATGGAAGCTGGAGAAAGGCTAATTCTGAATCATTGGCCTGAGTGCTTCTGCTAGTGGGATGACTGGTCCTACAGGCATCCTAGGAGCCATGGAAGCCTGACCTGAACCCCCTTTACAGCTTAGCTGAATGATTCAGTCTCAGTCACCCCTACTTAGGAGTCAGGAAGACTCACGTTTGTGAGTTCAAATCTGGCCTCAGACACTTACTGGCTGTGTGGCTCTGGGCAAATCACTTAGCCCTGTTTGCCTCAGTCCCTTGTCTGTAAAATGTGCTGGAGAAGGAAATGATAGAACTGCAAACAGCCTCTAGAGGCCCCAGAAACCCTGAAGGAGAGGGCATGGATGTCAATGAATTTACTATGATGTAGAAACTTTTACAACATTTTACCATGGAGAGAATACTAGACATTAACTGTGCATACATTGGTCTCAGTTTCCTCATCTGGAAAATTAAGTCATTGGATGAGGAAGGATTCTTAAGTATTTTTTTTGTGTGTGTCATTAATGCCTTTGGCAGTCTAGTGAAGCCTTTGAATGGGCTTTTCAGAATAATGCTTTGTCTCCTACTATCATAACTGAAGGAAATGCCAAGTTTTAATTAGAGGTTATAAAATAAAATATAATTCAAGATGAAAGTTCACCCCCTGCACCCCCCATTCAAGTTCACAGACCCTCTGAAATCTACACACAGTCCCCTCACCTGACGTGAAGAATCCCTGGACTAGGCTAGAGTCTCTATATAAGAGACTCTATATATAACTCCAAATAAGGGTTTCCTTTCAACACTGAAACCTGCTAGGCTGTGTCATGACCTGGAGTTATGCTGGAGCCAGCTCAAACCTGCTTAAGGATTGATTGTTAAAATTTCAGCATGAAGGTATTCACGTTGGCAAATGCTATAAATCAGAACTTGATTTATTGTTTTGTTGATTGCTAGAGATTGGAAAAGACGACAGAGAAAATCTTAATATGCATTTTAGGATTAAAAGTATGTGTGACTTCCTCCCCCCCTCCCTTTTTCTTTTCTGGAGATTCTTTTGTTAAATATTTACCAGCATAACCAGTAACCCTAGCTTTTATTTTCTGTAAAGTGAGAGGACTGCTCTAACTGATTCCTAAATTTTCTTTTCATTTTAAATGTTCACTCCCTGCGTGCCTATGGGTGCTTTGGGTTCGAATGCCCATTTTACTGCTTCCTACTTCCTGTCTCATTTTGGGAATGCCTTTTATTCTCTCTGGGCCTCTCATTCTTTTCTCTCTCTAGATCAGGTGTTATCTCAAGTCTTTCCCAGCTACAAACCCTCTGAGCCTATGATTTTTTTAGGCCTATCCCCCGCCTTTTTTCTTCCATCTGGTCCTTTCTGTCAATCTGAACTCAGATTCCAGTAAAACCCAATGCTTGCCAGTGATCCTAGGAAGCATTCGAGCTGGTGGTTGCAGTCAGAGGCAGCGAGAGGCGGTAGGACAGGCAGGGAGAACCACAGGGAGGCTGCCCAGTCTCTGGCAGAGAATGACCTCCTCCTAATGGAATGTGGCCCAGTTGGTCTGCCTGGGGAAGAGGGGAGAAGGTCGCAGCTTTCTTCCCCTGGCCTCTGGACTCTGCTCCTTGCCACCCCTCATGACCTACAAAACAGAAGTGTGGGGGAGGGGAGGATACAGGATTGAGGGGACATCCAGGTACCCCACCTGATGCCTCCTGTCTTTGCTGTTCCTCTCAGAGAGCTTCTGGGGGCTGAAGTTATAGGAAGGCAGGCTTTATTTCAACACGAGGAGGAAATACTATGTAATTCTAGCTTCCTGAAAGTCTAGAGACAGTGACTAGAGAACTGATCTCAGAGTTAGGAAGACCTGGGTGGCAGCTAGGTGGTGCAGTGGTTACAGCACCAGGCCTGGCTGGGGTCAGGGAGAACTGAGTTCAAATCTAGCCTCAGATACTTACTAGTTGGGTGACCCTGGGCAAGTCACTTAACCTTGTTTACCTCAGTTCCCCAACTGTAAAATGAGCTAGAGAAGGAAATGGCAAGCTACCCTAGTATCTTTGCCAAGAAATCCCCAAATGGGATCAGGAAGAGTTGGACATGACTGAAATGACTGAACAACAATAAAAAGGGATAGATGGCATGGTGATGCATGACTGAATCCCTGCTACTAAAGGAGGCAGAGGCTGCTGGATCACCTGAATCTGGGGGTTCTGAGCTGCAGTGGGCTGCCTGGAATCAATACAGTGAGGCCGTGGGAGCTGAGGTGGGTGGAAGGGGAGGCTGCCAGGCTGCCTAAGGAGAGGTGCACTGACCCACTCCAGAAATCAGCAGTGGGGTCGGACTTGGTGCCGCTGTTGTACTTCCAGCCCTGGTGAGATAGGATAATACTGTCTTCTCAAAATAGGTAAGGAGGAAGGGAGAGGAGAGAGAGAGAGAGAGAGAGAGAGAGAGAGAGAAGAAGGGAGGGAGAGAAAGTCAGAGGGACTTTGGTTCAAGTCCTGTGACACATGCTGGCTGTGTGACCCTGGACAAGTCACCTTGCCTTCATCTCTTCAGTGCTCTAGACAATTCTCTAAGACCATAGGTTGCAGAGAAGATACTAATCCATTCCATTGGTACAGAGTTTTTTTTTTTTAACCCAGGTGCTCTCTATACCACTGAAATCAGATGTCCAGTCTGTTTTCTTATCTGAAAATTACAATGATGTCCTTCATCAATGAATCAAAAAGCATTTATTATAAACTATGATGTGCCCTTGACAATATGCTAGGGATACAAATACAATACATGAAATCATCCTTACTGGCAAGGAGCTTTCTGCATTCTAAAGAGTGATTCTCCTGTTACTGAGTATATGCAAGCAGAAGCTAAATGGTCACTGACTGGGGACATTGTAGAGGACCTTTCTTGTGCTATGTGGAAAGGAAGGGAAGGGAGAGGGATGAAGATAAGGGAGGCTGTGAGCAGGAGTGCCTGCTATGCCAAGCTAAATTCTTTGTACATATTGCATTTGATCCTTGCAAGATCTCTGGAAGATTGATGCTATTATGATTGTCATTTTACAGTTGAAGAAACTGAGGCAGACAGAAATTAAGTGACTTGCCATGCTCACACAGCCTCTTCTCCTTCAGCAGCCAGAAATATTTGCTTAGTGGTATTTTTTTTTCATCGTCTGTTGCTTCTCTCCTCCCTTCTCCTACCCCCTACCTTTTCAGATAATGATAATGTTAGTTACCTCTTCAACCTGGGCTTCAAGAGCCCTAATTCACCATTACCTGAAATATGGATCCCTTCTATTGAGCAACATATTGCCCACCAGCAATATTGGCTTGCTAGAACTGATTGTTAAATTTTCAGCATTAACATTTTACACCTTGGGAATTGGCAAATGCTACAAATCAGGGCTTAATTTATAATTTTGTCAATTGTCTAGATTTAACAAAGTGATGGAGAAAATCTCAATAGTGCAGATGAAATGTGAAAGTATGTCATGCATTTTTGGAGAGCTGGTCGTTAAACATTTATCCCAAAGTTGTCACCCAACCTCCTCTTGAAGATATCCAGAGAAAGGGTACTTGCTACGTGCCAATCTGTCCTACTCTGGGTCAGCTCTAATTGTTAGGGAGTTTTTCTTTATATCCTTCTTCTTAATCAGCACTAAGGACAAATTTACAAGCCAAAGAGGAAGGGAGTGTGCACACTGATGCTTAGGTTAATTGACAGCTACTGCAAAGAAATGATACTTTGACCCTTTCTGTGTCCTGAAATTTTCACCAGGCATTTGATGACTGGCACACTTTTGTTCTTAGCTAAGTGGCACAGTGGGTAGAGCACTGGGCCTGGAGTCAGGAAGACCTGAATTCAAAGTCAACTTCAGAGACATACTAGCTGTATTACCCTGGCTGGGCAAGTCCTTAAAATCTGTTTGCTTCAGTTTCCTTATCTCTACAATGGGGATCATGACAGTATCTACTTCCCAGGGTTGTTGTGAGGATCAAGTGAGATATAATAAACTATAAAGTGCTTGGCATAGTGACTGGCACATAGTAAGTGCTATATAAATATTAGTTGTTTATTACTTCTACTGCTACTACTATAACTACTACTACTACTACTACTACCACCACCACCACCACCACCACCACCACCACCACCACTACTACTACTACTACTACTACTACTACTACTACTA
>NW_027186342.1:48383-63040 GCF_028583685.1 Petaurus breviceps papuanus
ACTACTACTACTACTACTACTACTACTACTACTACTAATGTAAGACATAGTGGATAGAGTGAGCCTGGAGTTAGGAAGACCTGAGTTCAAATCTGACCTCAAACACTCACTAGTTGTGTAAATTTAGGCAAGAGACTTAACCCCTTTCTGTTTCAACTTCCTCAACTGTAAAATGAGTATCATAGTAGCATCTACCTCCCAGGGTTGTTGCAAAAATCAAATGTACTATGTGTAAAGACCTTGACACTTAATAAATGCCTTTCCCCTTGTATCATGACCTCCTTTGTCAATCTATGGACCCCTTCTCATAATTGTTTTTAAATGTATAAAATTAAACACACAGGATTACAACAGAAACCAAAAGTTAGTGAAAGTAATGATGTATATTTTTGTCCAAGAATTCACGGACCCCCCCCTGCAATCTATCCACAGACCCCTTGAGCTCCAGGTTAAGAATTCTTGATTTAGGGCTATATGAATGGTTTCCTCTATGAGGCCTGGGGAAATAGGAGATGGACAGTCTGAAAGGAAATGTCTTTTTTTTTATTTTAATTTTTTGCTTTTTGGAGGGGGAGGGCAAGGTTAAGCCCAAGGTCACATGGCTAGTTAGTGTTAAGTGTCTGAGGCCAGATTTGAACTCAGGTCCTCCTGACTTCAAGGCTGGTGCTCTATTCACTGTGCCACCTAGCCACCCTGAGGTCTTTTGATGTACCAAGAGCAAAGAGGGACTCTGGATGTTCAGTGCCTTGCACAGTCATAACAAGAAATGTACACATTTAGAGAATCCACCCCAAATGTTCACATGGACGATTATTGTCCTCCCTGTGGTAGAGCATTCTGAGCTCACATCGCACTCAAACTTGACTCTAACATAGCAATGTCACTTTGGTCTTCTTCAAGAACAAAGACCAACAAGATCTCACACTTGTATGGCGCTAGTATTCGGTTTGCTTCCTCAAGGATCTGTGATTTCATCTGCGTCCCCTTTCATTTCACTGATGTGGATCTAATTAAGCAGGTCTTCATGAGTTGTAGTCACTGTGAGATTCATCATTTTACAGTCATTTTTGTGATGAACCTTTTCAAATTTGACCATGCTGGTCCCCAGGTGACAACAATGTTTGAATAAAGGATTATAGATTCAGAGATGGAAGGACCTCAAAGGCCACTTAGTCCAATCTCCTTATTTTTATAGATCAGTCAGATAATCAATAAATATTTATTAGGCACCTACTATGCACCAGGCATATATTCTGGGGATCCAAAGTTATGCAAAGGTGGTCCTTGTTCTCCAGGGGCTCAGAGTTTAACGGGAGAGACAACACTCAAACCACTATGTAAAAACAAGTTATATACATGATAAATTAGAAATAATCTTGGAGGGAAAGTGCTAAAATAGAGGGGCTTCTTGTAGAAAGGAGAATTTTAGCTAGGACCTGAAGAAGGAGAGAGAAGCCAGGAGGCAGAGACAAGGAGGCGAGGAATTCTAGCTGTGCATGGAGTGATGCCAATGGAGATGCTTGGAGTCGGGAAATGGGAGGGTCTTGTTTGAGGCCCAGCAAAGAGGCCAGAATCACTGGATAGATGAGTACCTGCAAGTGAGTAAGCTATAATAAGACGACTGGAAAAGTAGGAGGGAGACAGATTGTGAAAGGCTTTGAATGCCAACCATAGTATTTTATATTTGGTTCTGGAGGTGATGGGGAGACTTTGGAATTTATTGAGTAGTCATGGTCAGATTTGTGCTTTGACAGCAGAGGGGAGGCCAGACTACACTAGGGAGAGATTTGAGACAGGTAGACCAACTAGCAAATTAGAAAAAGGAGGGCCACATATTCCCACGGATAGTAGTTTAATTTGAACTCAAGATCTCTGACTCTAGATCAATGATCTTTCTCACAGTATCATGACAACCTGGTCTCATTCTTTATTTTTTAGTCTCTGAGGACCCATTGGAGTTTGCCCTCCACTGACATAGCTTTTGAGAGCCCCAGGTAACCTCCACATCAGGACGGGGCAGCAGAGGGAGAGGTTAACAGACCGGGAAGAGTGTCATCCTCCTTTCGTCGAGGGAATTTAGGCTCAAAGATCCTTTACCCCCAGTCACAAAGCTGGTGTGCATCGGAGTGAAATCTATTACTCCAAAGTCCAGTAATCTTTTCATTATACCTCACTGTTCAAAAATGTTTTTGAATGAATGAATAGTTGTAGAACAGGAGGTGGCAATCTTTCTGAGGGTATTTCTTCACTCATAGGGAATGAGGCTACAGGAGGATCTTTCTCCCAAGGGAATGACTTTTCAAAGGTTCCCTGTCAAAATTCAAAAGATCTTGGGGGGGGGGGGGCTTCTGTGTTAGGCTCCCAGAATGGAAAGAACACTATGTTTGAGGTCTGGAGATGTAATTCCAATATCTGCTAACTGTGGGACGATCGTCACTTAGCCTCCCTGAGCCTCAGTTTACTCATCTGTTAAATGGAAACAGTAATATACTCCCTACTTCACAGAATTCTGGGGAAAGCAATCTGTAAACCTTAAAGTACTATAGGAATAGAAACTATCATTATTGTTATTATTATTGCTTTTTGGAGGACAATTGGGGTTAAGTGACTTGCCCAAGGTCACGTGGCTAGATTTTTTTTGTGTTGTGTCTGAGGCTGGATTTGAACTGGTCCTCCTGACTCCAGGGCCAGTGCTCTATTCACTGTGCCACCTAGCTGCCTTTATTATTATTATTGTTTTAAATTAATTAGTTTATTAGCATTCATTTAAAATTTTTTTTGAGTTCCAAATTCTCTACCTCACTCCAGTTTTTTTTCTTACCCATTGGGAAGGCAAGTAATATGATACCTATTATACATATGAAGTAATGCAAAACATATTTCAATATCAGCTATGCTATAAAAAAAAGCAATTAAAACATAGAAAGTGAAAAAAGTATGCTTCAATCTGCATGAGGAATTCATCAATTTTCTCCCTGGGGGAGGACAGCATTTTTCACCATGAAATTGGAATTGTCTTAAATCATTGTATTGATGAGAATAGTAAAATATTTCACAGTTGGTCACTGCTACAATATTGCTATTTACTGTGTACAATATTCTGGTTCTGTTCACTTCACTTTGCATCAATTTATATAAACCCTCCTAAGTTTTTCTGAAACCATCTTCCTCATCATTTCTTATAGCACAATAGTATGCCATTATAATCATATGCCACAACCTGTTCAGTCATTCCCAGATTGATGAACATTCCCTTACTTTCCAATTCTTTGCCATCACAAAAAAATTGCTATAAATATTTTTGTATGTATAAGTCCTTCCCCTTTTTCTTTTATCTCTTTGGGATATAGACCTAGTAGTGGTATTACTTGGTCAAAGGGTATGCACAGTTTTATAGTCTTTTGAGCATAGTTCCAAATTGTTCTCCAGAATAGTTGAACCAGTTCACAACTCCACCAATGGAACTATTATTATTATCTGTTAACCTTTTGGTTATCCCTTAGTTAGATTAACATTAATGTTATTAGAAGAACAATGAAGGGTGATCAGAATTCACACCTTCCCCAAGCTCAAGGAGGGAGCCAGTGGACAGAAACATTCATAGTAACTGGGAATCCATTATTATCACTGAAGAAGGAATTATGCCAATCTATGCATAGTTCTTTGGAAAGGAGAATAGAAAAAAAGGAGTTGAATAAGAATGTGTCCTTGTTTTACTGACAGTCCATTGGGCTTTCTTGCCATGGATTGATGCAATTGTATAGTGCCTCTGTGTAGTTTGTCCTCTATTATAAAGGCTCTCTCTCTCTCTCTCTCTCTGTCTATCTGTCTCTCTCTGTATCTCTCATTCTCTCTGTCTGTCTCTCTATCTGTTTGTTTCTATTTCTCTCTCTGTGTCTGTCTCCCTGTCTCTGTTTCTTTCTCTGTCTATCTCTCTCTGTGTCTTTCTCTTTCTTTCTGTCTCTGTCTGTCATGAGAGATGGAGGAGAGCTTGACTTGGCCTGCTCACAGCCGGTCTGAAGTTCCAGGCTGAGCTGGCCAGCTCCTAGGTAGATATCACAGGCACTGGGTTATATCTAGGGTTGGGATAAGGGACCCAGGGTAGCTGTGTCACAGAATTGCACACATCCTATGGTGTTCATATACATACATTTTACTTAAGTAAATTTCCTGAACCTGAGCAGCATCTCTCCATTGAATTCTCAAATTACAGAGGGAACATGGCATAAAGGAGAGAGTGATGGATTTGGAGTTGGTAATACCAAAATTAAAATACCTCCCAAGACATTTATTTAGCTGTGTGACCCCTGGAAAAGTAATTTCTTCTCTCTAATCCTTAGTTTCCTCATCTGTAAAATGGACATAAGAACAGCACCTATCTCACCAGGTTGTTGTGAGAATTAAGTGAGATAAAGCCTTAAAGACTTTGCAAGTCATAAAGTGCTACAGGAATGTCAACTCTGTTAATCTAAAGCTAAACCCTAATCCAGGGATTGACTCAGTGCAGGCGCCAGGGAGGGAGAGCCAAGACAAATCTCCATGATGTCATAGTTTCTCTTAAGGCTTATTGCTAACACACATCTCTGCCTGTCACTGTGGAATGCATACCACAAGCTATCCACCCCTGCGATAGAGGAAATGGGAAACCTTCCCAGCCGCAAGGAAAGGGGAAGGGGGAAGAATCCGAGGGCAGGTGTTTGGGGCACCAGCAGAGGATTAGAAAATCGTGGAAAGTTTTATTTTTTTTTCCTTTTAAAAAAGAAATGGCAGGGTAGGAAACAGCCATAGGCTCAGGGTCATGTGACCTGAGTTCATCTTTGATATTTATTTACTGTGTGACCATGAACAAATTGCTTAACCTCTCTGGGTCTAAGTGGACAGTTAGCAGGACAGTTAGAAGCCTCATCTTCCTGACTTCAAATCCAGCATCAGGCCCTTACTAACAGCGTGACCCTGGTCAGGTCACTTAACCCTGTTTGCCTCAGTTTCCTTATCTATAAAATGAGGTGGAGAAGGAAATGTCAAATCTCTCCAGTATCTTTACCAAGAAAACCCAAATGGGGTCACAAAGAGCTGAATGTGACTGATACCAATGAACAACACCTGGATCTCCATTTTCTCCTCTATTGTTGAGAGACGTGAGCAGAACCAGAAGGATGGTTTATATGATGACAATTTATAAAGAAAAACAACTCTGAAAGACTTGAGAATTCTGATGAGTACAGTAAGTCCAGAGCACTGAGGAGGCAGAGTGTTCCCTATCTCCTGCCAGAAAGGGGAAGACCTTCAAATGCAGCACGAAGCTCTTACTGCACTCACAGGGAATGATGGGTGCACTGGGGCAGAGGGCATACATTTTTGAACGTGGCTCATGTGAAATATGTTTTGTTGGGCTATGCATGTGAGTTATGAGAGTTTTCTTTTTCTCTCTTTCTTTTTTGCTCAATTATGGGATGGGCAGTGGGAGGGAGAGAGAATAAATATTTGTACAAATCAAATAATTAATTTTTATTCTTGCTTGTATAATGGGGATATTATTACTTGCAATCCCTGACTCACAGGGATTTGGGGATCCAGATACTTTGTAAACCATCAATTGCTTTAGAAAGCAGTGTTATTTTTTATTAAGCAGAGGGGATTTAGGAAAAGACAATCCTCAAAAAGCTGAGACCTGGGCAGGGACTGTAGCAGAAGAGCTCTAGGCTGAGGGATAGGGTGCTGTTGTTCAGTAGTTTTTCAATCGTGTCCAACTCTTTGTGATTCCATTTGGGATTTTTTTGGCAGAGATACTGAAGTGGTTTGCCATTTCCTTCTCCAGCTCATTTTACAAATGAGGAAACCAAGGCAAATAGGATTAAGTGACTTGCCCAGGGTCACACAGGTAGCAAGTGTCTGAGGCCAGATTTGAACGCATCTTCCTGATGAGTCTTTTTTACTCCAGGGCCTGCTCTCTATTTGCTGTGCCACCTAGCTGCCCTGTGAAGGAGGGAGACCAGAGATGACAATTGGATTCTGAATCTATCCTGGCTTCTGCAGACAGTGGGTAGAGGGCTACAGGTCCTGAAAGCAAAATATATGTGAACCTCAATCCAGGACAAATGTGGGGAGGGCTAGAATGAGCCAGACAAGTCTGGGAAGGTCAGGCTCCTTGAGAGATGATAAGAAGTCACGGGGGTTGGATGAAGGTGTCTCCTCTGCATTACCTGCAAGCGTTCATCAGTGGAAGATAAACAGCAGTGCTGGGATTTGTAAGCCCTTGTGTGGCAAGTCATCCCATAATGACAGAAGATGCTGGTAACTGATAAGGACTATTGGAAAATAGACTCGGAAAAAGCAGTTGAGTAAGACTTTGTCAGTGTTTTCTTATCCAGTACTTTTCCAGAGAGAGGAGGTTCCAATATGAAGCCATTAGCTTTAGTTCTGGGCCGCCCCAGGGTGGACAAGGCCAGTCACCAGACCCCCCAGAGCTTGGTGGAAATCAACTTTGGGAACGCTGGGTGCTCTGTTCTTTTTCAATTATCACCAAGACATTTGGCTTCCCCAATGGACCTACTCACCATGAGGCAGTGGGGGCCTCCTCTAGAGACTGCCTGACCATCCCCCAAGCTGATGGTCACACTTCCTATTTACACTAAGCTTGAAGCTGCTATTTTGGAGGCTAAGGTGTATGGGAGAACTTTTTTCAAGACTACAGGGGTGAAGCATGAGAAATTATTGTTAATAGGCAGTTAGGTGGTTTAGTGCAGAGAACACTGACCTTGGAGGCAGAAAGTTCTGGATTCAAATCTTGCTGCAAGACAGTTACTAGCTGTGTAATACTTGATAAGTCATTAAACTTCCTAGCTCAGTTTACCCATCTGCAAAATGGGGATAATAACAACATTTGCCTCCCAGCGTTGTGAGAATCAAACAAGATCTTAAATGTAAATGCTTTACCACTCTGAAAGTGCTTTTAAATGCTAGCTGGTCTTATTATTAATAATAATTAGAAGTTATCCTGCAGTAAGTCAGTGCAGAATGGCAGCTGTGCTGGTACCAGGAGCTGCCACCAATGTGTGGGCTGCTGGAAGAATACAAGAGAATGTGGGAATGAGGATTGAGGAGATGTGGGTTAGGAAAGAATTGACTTCTGGCATGCCTTTCAGATCAATTGGAATCGATTAAAGAATTAGAAGCAGCTTGGTGATACGGTGGATGGAGCACTAGGCCTGGCGTCAGGAAGACCTGAGTTCAAATCTCGTGTAAGACACTAGCTGTGTGACCCTGACTTTGACTTCATTTTCCCCATTTATAAAATAGCTACCTTTCAAGGTTGTTGGGAGGACCAGATGCAATAATTAACTGTAAAGCATAATGCCTGGCACATGTCAGTGTTATATAAATGTTCATTATTACTCTTATTACTTATGTCACAATGCACAATGGAGTGCATTAGAAGAGATGTGCTTCTCTTCTGCTTTGCTCTGTTTTCTAATTATCCTGTCTTCGTTAGGGTGGGAATGAGCATGGGGTTCAGAAGACGTAGGCTCAAATTGCACCCTTGACATCTAGTTTTGAGCCCATGGTCAACAACTTAACTGAGTCCCAATTTCCTCATCTGTAAAATAGGGGGAATGATATCTGTAGTGTCTATAGCATCGGGTCATTGTGAAGCACAAATGAAATAATGTTGGCAAATTATAAACTGTGTCACATCGAAGTTATTCTTCTTAGTCCCCAACAAGTTCATAAGCTCTTTGATGGCAAGTACTATAGCTTAAATTTATTTGCACTGGGAACTTAGAAGTGCTCAGTCCCATCCTAACTGCAATAAGTGAGTGGGAATATTTGGAAAATTGAGATGTGATGATAATTTGGGGAACTCTATTTGTACAGACTTTCACGTGGCAACTCACATAGAATAGTATAGTTGGAAATAATTGCATAGATCAAGTTAGTATATTGTCCTTAGGGTTGGAATAGTACAGAAAGCTCATGTAGGACTGTCTGATTGAAACTGGGACCAGTCACTGTGACTTCCCTAGCCCCTAGTTAGGAAAACTGCACACTGGTTGTGGAGTCGATGCATCTTTCAGATAGGGATTGAATTATAGATCTCCTCTGAAGTCTCCTCCAATTTTTTAAATTTCTTTTTTCCCCCTTTTTGGAGAAGGGAAGGCAAGGCAATTGGGGTTAAGTGACTTGCCCAAGATCACACAGCTAGTAAGTGTTAAGTGTCTGAGGCTGGATTTGAACTCAGGTCCTCTTGACTCCAGGGCCAGTGCTCTATTCACTGCACCACCTAGCTACCCTGAGTCTCCTCCAATTTTGAGATTAGAGAAACCACCCCTACTGGAATTGTCAGACCTCTCTGAAAGGGAAATTTCATAGAAGGCTGGTCTAGGCTGGTCTGGGGTTTAGCTTCCAGTGCTGCCTTCTTTTTTGTTTTGTGTTCTTACTATTTATTATCACTATTAATATTTACAATGACAAAGGATTCTGAAATGGATGATTGTGTCCCAGTAGGACTTTCTATTTTTGTAAAGCTGGGAACCTTCTTTATATGTGTGTACTTCACAGGATCACAGACTATTAGAAGAAGAAAGGAGGTTCATATATGTCTAGTTCAAGCCCTTTGCTTTTCTGAAGAGGAAACTGAGGACCTTTGTCTAAGGTCACATAGGTAATAAAGGGTGAAACCATGATTTGGGCAAAGCCAGGTCTTCTGACTTCAAATGAGATCTTCTTCCTGTTCTACTGTAATGCAGTTTACAGATTCCTACCTTTCCCTCAGTGGTGGGAATGAATGATGGCAGGAAGGATGGGTGGCACCACAGGAATGTGACCAGGGTGCTTCCTTACCCCCAAATCCATTAGGAAGCTTTGTGTTTTGATGATAATGAGCCCAGCGATAAAAGAATCATTGATCTTGATCCCAAATGAGCAAACTCAAAATCAGCATGGGATTGTCCCAGGCAGAGAATGTCATTCTTTTCTGGGGCTATGAGGCACCTAGGTATTCCTAGCCTAGAGAGGGTTGTGAGCACATCTGACCCAATTCCATCCTAGGACAGTGGAGTTTTCCTTCATTCCCACTTCTTGATTACCTTACCCTAATAAATGGAATTTGTATATTCTTGTTTCTTTTGTCCCTTTCTGGCCTCAAGGACAGAAATTATTTGGGATCCATCAGTGTGGGAATGCCTTCCCACCAAGCAGATCACAGCCTCTTTTGACTGTGCTAGTAGAAGGGTACTAGGAGTTCCCTTTAAGATGAAGGAGCTTGTCCTGGATTGAACAACTTGAAAGCATCAGAAGTGAGAGGTTAAACCCAGGTCTGCCTGGCTTCAGGGCTAACTCTCATCCCTTCGAAACAAACCCTCACAAATTCCCTCTTGTGCTGTGGATTGTGTGGATAGAAGAACTCTAAAGGTAAAGAGGGCATAAATCCAAGAATCATGCATTGTGGTGGCAGTGATGAAATGAGAGACACAAGTCATTGTATTTGTCTTTGCCAGGTATCCAAATTCAGGGAGCCAATAGACTTAGGAACCAGGAAGGTCTGGGTGATTCTTTTCGTTCTTCTTTGAGTGCCTTGAATTGGGGACTTGGGGATCAAAAATGTTTAGAAAACAGTGAAAATTAATAGTGCATGGGTCAAAGGTAAAATTTCCTGGACTATTCCCAATAGGGAATTGGTACGTGGCTTATATCCCACAAATCTAAGGTCCACTGCTGGCCCCCTCATTGTCCCTCTATTCCACTGGCCAATACAAGAGGGAACATAGAAACTGACACGTCTCTATCCTTAGATGATGCTTAGCACACTTTATTCACCCCACCAGGCAGAGGAGGGGGTATTGTCCTAGGAGAGTTCAGTCCATGAGGTACAGTGGCTCTGACAGGTGCTGTCCACAGAGACAGTCTATTGTTGTATTGTAGTATTGATGTAGGCAGAAAGAGGAAGGGAGGCAATAAGTTAATAAGAGCCACATAACTTATGAAAAAATAATATATTTCTATGTATCTCATATCCCACTGATGTGTTGCACCCTTAGAGACCAATAAATAGCATGAAAGCCAGCAGCTAGAGGTTTTGTTTGGGTTGGGAGGGCGTTGGACAGCTCCCCAGACAGAGATGTGTGTGAGCCTGGCTCCCCTTGATTTCTCACCTGAGACTCAGGGAGTGGATGGCATTCTATTCTCCTTAGTATCTTGGACTACTTACTAAGGCTATGAATACCAAAGAGAAAGACAGAGTCTAGATACCTGCTACCTTGAGAAGTGAGACTTGGGGGTGAGTGAGGAGGGGGAGAGACTTGGGGGCGTTAGGGAGCCCTGCGGGAGACAAGAGGACAGAGTGAGGGAAAAGATGGGCTCTGAGGTGGGAGAAAATGGGGGGGGTCTGTTGTTGAGAGATTTCAGCCTTAAAAAAGGAGGTCAGTAGGGGGCCGCTTGAAATCTGCCAGGAAAAGGGAAAAGGAGCTAATGGGGTCACAGACCCAAATGCCCCTGCTTTAGACACTAAATTTTTTTCTCTTACGTCTCTTTAAGACATTCATTTTGGGGCTGATAGGATACCCTCTTTAGAGCAGCTGTAGAGGATAGTAGCTAAGGAGACTCCTTACCTACCCATACTTAGATTCTCCATCTTCAGGGCTCCAAAGGGTTCTAATTAAGCCTTTTTCATGGCCCAATGGGAAGAAAGGCAGGGAGGCAAAGAGACAAAGGATAAGAAGTTAGTCTTGGGAGAAGGTAAAGGGCAGCAAAATCGAGCCATAGGTGACCAAGAGTTGCAGGTCCAAGGCATTTCTGGTTCTGTTTTGGGGGGGATGGGAAGGGGCAACCTTGGCAATGTGGCTATACTGGAGATCCAAGAACTTTGCCTTTTTGAGTAGAGTACATAGCTAGAGGATAGGAATTCTGAGTGTGAAGCCACAGGGACTCTAGGGCAAGGGACCCTGGCTGCACCTAAATAAGGTGAGAAAAGATTCTATTAGCTCTCCTATAGGAGTGTATGGTAAGGTTTAAGTGTTGGCAACATCCACAAGAACTTGGAATTAGCTGGGAAAAGGCTTCTTCTAACCCTCTCTCCAGCTAAATGGCAAGAATATAAGGTTTCCCTGATGAGGAAATGGGTAGCTGGCTCAGGAATAGGCCAATGAGCTACTCCTTTCCTGGGGGCTATTAAATTTGAGCAAAAGCCCCGGGAGTGTGGGACTCATGGGGAAGAAGGGAAAGGGAAGGGTAATGAGGCATCTAAGCTGGGTCATTGAGGCCCAGGAACCTCAAGGCTAATTCCCTGGTTCCACCCAGAAGAACATCTAATTTCTCCCCCAGGAATCCCCACACCCTGCCTACTTTTAATACTGTCAGGGGTTTAGGGAGAAAGTAAAGGTTGGGGACAAGGAATGTAGTGGGCATTCATCCTCCCTGCTTATCTGGCTGATCAGTGGCACCCAGGCTTTCTTTTTTCCACCCATATCCGGAAGTGCCAAAGGAGGGACAAGCAACATGAAGGTGACCAGACCAGGGAGCAATGGGACACTGGCTCACTCAATTCTGTCCTGAGTCAGGGACTTAAGAGGCATGTCCAGGGCAGGGGATCATGCCAGACAGATCAGTTGTTCAGAACCCCAAACCTCAAATGAAAACTGGGTGTGTGTGTGGGGAAGGGAATCAGAGGAAGTCCTAGAAGTGACAAGGAATAGAGGCAAGATTGATCTTGAAGTCCATTTAGCACATCCAGGAAGTGAGGCAAATGGCCCTGGGTGGAAATTCCAGAAATGAGTGATGCTTTTGGAAAGTTGAGAAGTAGAATGGAATGATCATTAATGCCCTCAGGACACCTTCTTCAACCAAGAGTGTAGGCCGGCTGATGCTTCCCTCTGTCTTCCATGAGTTGGAGTGGCTAGTTGGGCCAGGGGGTCAGCTGCCTTATTGAGTGGCCTCAGATTCCTGAGAGATGAGCTTCTCGGACATCTCTGTGATCTTGATCACCGGCCCCCTGTTCTTCCTCTTTAGAAAAGAAATTATTGAGGGTCCTGATTTGGAGGCAACTGCAAGGAAAATAAATATGGGAGGTGAATGGATAGTATTTCATAGTCCTGTCCCAATCTATTCTCCCACTCTAATCTACCTTCTACATAGCTTCCAAGTGGATATTTTTAAATGGCACGTCTGATTATGTCCCTCCCTTACTCAAAATTCTTCCATGGCTCCCCATTGCCTTTAGGACAAAATACAAAATCTTTAGTCTGGCATTTAAGCTCTCCCACAAATCTGGATCCCACCTATCTTTTCAGTCTTTCTCCTGTTACTCCCCTGTATATATTTCTGTGTCAGACAAATTGGTGTATTAACTATTATTTCTGATAGCTGAGATGCCATCTCAGTCTGGAATGCACTCCTTCCTCCCCTCCACATCACTCAGCTGCCACCTCTTGACTGCTCCCTCCCCACCATTTGTTAGTTTTGTCTTTCTTTAGAAATTACTTTGAATATATTTAGTATCCATATTCCAGTTGTAGTCCCTCCAGCAAATTATGAACTTTTTGAGGATAAGGGTCGTTTCCTTTTAATTCTCTTTCCCATGCCTACCCCAGTGCCTTCCAAGTCCTAGGTACTTAATACATGTTTGTTAAATTGGATCAAGCTACTTTTAGAGCCCCCCAAAAAGGAATCAGGCTCCCAAACCTGGTCTACCTCCCCCAAATACACACAAGATAATATGAACAAGATAATAAAAATACAAGATAATAAACTGACCTGGTCGGTTTCGGGACTGGACAGAGCTGACAACTGCAGAGGAAGGAGAATCCATCCTGGGGAGAGAGAAGCAGGTCAGGTGGAGAAGGGAGTTCCTCCAGTGACTCCAACAGAGGGGGCCAGAGAGGTGGACAGAGCCTATGGACAATCCTCCTTCTACTGTGCTCTGTTAACCTGGGTAATTAACATATCCCTTTTGGGTTCCACTTTTCTCCTTGAGGAAGCTTCCTGATTTCTATTGACCTGTTGCATGATTTCATTTAAGGTTTGTTTGGATATTCACATTTTTCCTATTCTATACCATATATTTGAATTGTTTTTTGGTGTTTTAAAAAATGAAATACAGGGGTGGCTAGGTGACTTAGTGAATAGAGCAGGAGGCCCTGGAGTCAGGAGGACCTGAATTCAAATCCAGCCTCAGACACTTGACACACTAACTAGTTGTGTGACTTTGGGCAAGTCACTTAACCCCAATTGTCCTCCAAAAAAAAAAAGAAAAGAAAAAAATGAAATATAGTGTGCTGGGGTGAATAGAGCACTTGGCTGGAAGTGGGGAATCCTGATTTATAGGCCCAGATTAACCACTAACTATATAATCTTTGCCAAATTGCATAACAATATATAATATTAACAATATCAGTAATAATTGAATATGTTTATAGAATATTTTTTGCTTATAAGGGGCTTTCACATATATGACCTCTTTGAGTCTCATACCATGTGAGGTAGAAAAGGCAAGTATTATTTTCACTTTACAGATGAGGAAACTGAGACTCAAAAAGGTCACATGATGCACCACAGGTCACACAGAGAAAGTGCAAAAAGTTTTTGGATTTGAAGGAAAGTGATCTTTCCTTTACAGCATGTGACCTCTCCTGTAACTCAGTTTTCCCATCTGTAAAATGGGGGCAGGGTTAGCTTTAAATCCTGTAATTCTCTGTTCCCATGCTTTCTCTACCATTTTATCTGGTCCTGCCTCTGACTTTTTCTGGACAGTTCCCTCCTATCACCTGTACTCTTCTCCTTCCACCAGCTTCCTGTAGGTGGCAATCTCAATGTCAAGGGCCAGCTTAACATTCATCAGCTCCTGGTAATCTCGCAGCTGGATGGCCATGTCCTTCTTGGCTTTCTGCAAGGCCTCCTCAAGCTGGGTCAGCTTGACCCGGGCATCCCGGAAGGCCAACTCTCCCTCTTCCTCTGCTGCCTTGATGTTCTCTTCCAAATGCAAACACTACAAGCAGGAAAATGAGGGGAGATTGTCAGAGAGGGAGGGACTGGAGCCCAGCCTGGGCAATCTTGGGTAGAGGGACAACACAGTATCACATCACCCACATCCCCTTGGTGTGGAGAAGGGGTTCAGTTAGAGAGAAAGAAGAACTTAAATGTGATAGTATAGTGCTTCATGGTTCCTAAAAATAAAGAGTTTGGTCTGTGAAAGGCAGTGTGGTATAATGGATAGAGACCTGGCCTCAAAAAGATCTGAGTTCAGGCCCTATCTCTGAAACATTGTGACTGTGTGACCCTGGGAAAGTCACTTAACCTCTAGGCAACTTTCTAAGACTATAAGTTACAAAGCAGGTTCTGGTCCTCTTTAGTAGAGAGAGTTTCCTTATGAGGAATTCCCCTTGTCATTGAAACCATTGTTGTGTTTGTCTTTTATTTTCAAAGAAGACCATGGCATCAGGGAAATGATGACATGACTTGCAGTTGACTTTGATTTAAGTGAGGGAGAGCTGTGCAAGGTCACCAGCCTCACTTTCTCCTCCAGAGCTATCTGGGTCCTGTGACCAAATGTTCATCAGGATGACTGGAGAAGATCTAGGATGCAATGGGAGGCCCTGGACCTTTTAGGATAAGGCTTTTGCAGGTACTCAATTAGTGAATAGTCCTCTTTAAGAAGTGAGTGAGGG
>NW_027186342.1:63440-100890 GCF_028583685.1 Petaurus breviceps papuanus
AGGAAGGAAGGAAGGAAGGGAGGGATCTAGCCAGTAAACCCCAAGTTAAGTGGGCAGCTTCTGGCCATCAAAATCTACCTTCTTTTGGAGGGGAGAAGGAGAGGGAGAGGGAGAGGATGAGTTGAAGGACCCAACTATCTGGGTCCCCTTTGAAAACGAAGAACAAACATTGAAACCATAGGTTCAGTCCCTATTATTACCACCCTATTATCATTTGAGACTTGTAACAGCCCTGTAAGATAAGCAGGAAAAGGGTTATGAATAAACCCTTTAGAGGCAGCTGGGCCTAGAGTCAGGAAGATTTGAGTTCAAATTTGACCCCAGACTCTTACTAGCTATGTGACCCTGGGCATGTCACTTAACCTCTTTTTTCCTCAACTGTAAAATGGGAATAATAAGCAGCCCCTCCCTCTCAGGGCTGTTGTAAGATTAAATGAGGTAATATTTCTAAAGTGCCCAGCACAGTGCCTAGTACCTAGAAGATACTTGATAAATGCTTATTACCTTCCTCCCCCCATTTTACAGATGAGGAAATTGAGAAAAAGAGAAGTTGTCCCTTGTCCAATGCCACAACAAATAAGAGGAGGAGATGTATCGCAAAGACCTCTAAAGGCCAACAGTCTATTTTGTTGCCTACCCAGAAGGGTTGGACAAGATGGCCTCTATCATCCTTTCCAGATCTAAATTTCATGGTGCAAATGGAACTTGAATGCAGGCCTTCCAAGTCTAGCATCCATTAAGAAATGCTTGTTGGCTGACTGTGCTGCCTTAATGGTCAAGGATATTAACCCTTGTCCAGGAACCTGTGACATGCCTGTCCCAGGAATATTTTAAAACCAGCCTTTTCTTGTGGGTGGTCGGGCCTCTGACTGATGGACCCTAGGTCAGTTTTGTTGGCTGGGAGAGAAAGCTTAGGTGTGCATGTGTCTCCCACCTGGTGGGCTGGCCCCTTTGAATCACTCACATGGCTCTTGAGAGAGAGGATTTGGGACCTTAGCTTCTGAATCTGGATGTTCAAGTCGGCGATTTCACTTCGGCTGTTTTGAAGGCTGTTCCCAAACTCAGCGGAGCGAGCTGCCCTCTCCTCCAGCTGAGAAGGAAACAAGAGTAAATGGGAGATGTGGTCCAGCATGGGAAGACTTCTCCGTGGCTGCTTCCTCTTTTTTTCCCCATCCCATCCTTCTCCTTCCTCTGCCTACTGACTCTCCTTTCCCTTCTTTTCCTTAGGTTCTCCCACAGCTTCCTTACTATTCTCTGCCCTTTTTCTTTTCCTGTTTTTTTTCTTTTTCTCCCACCTTCATCCCTTTCTCTCTCTTCTCCCTGTTCTCTTATCATTTTCCCCCACTTTCTTCTCACCCCACCCCCAATCTCTTCTATCTTCCCTCTCTTCTATCCCTCACCGTCCTAACCTCACTTTAGATCCAGGGGTCTTTCTATTGTATGAAGCTGCCTCACTCACCTTCCCATTCTCTTGTCTTCCTTCTCTCCAACTTCACTATTTTCTCTCTCTTTTCTTCCCTCTTTTTTTCTCTCCTTTCCAGTCTCTATTTTCTCCCCTCTCCTCTCTCTCCTACTCTCTATTGTCTTCTCTGTCTTCCTCTATTTTCCCCACATTTTTCCTCTTTCCCCTCTTCTCCATCTTCTCAGTTCTCCTTCTTTCCCTCACTCTCTAGTATCCCTTCTTCCTACCTACTTTATCCTTCTCTCTCTTGTTCCTATCCTCTCCCCCAGTTTCTATTCTCTGTCCTCTCTATATTCTTTCCCTTCACTTTTTCTCTCTCCTTTTCTCCCAAATCCTTATTCTCTGTTTCTTTCCCCTCACCCTATTTTTCTCTCCCCAGAAGTCCTATAGTTTAGAGTCTGAACAATACCAGATGACATGGTTTAAGGTATATGTATCTCCAAGTCCACAAACATTTATTAAATGCCCACTGTGTGAATGACACTGAATTGAGAGGTACAAAGACCATGAGGGTCTTCAGTTCAGGAAGGGGTGGGGTGGGGATATGAATGCAAGTCCCTGTGAGATGAGGGAGAATGAACTGACTAGAGAGAGCCAGGCTAAGCAAGCTGAGAAACTGAGGAAAAGGAGGTCCCTTTCACCTGGGGGAAGGGTGTTAGTGGTATCAGGGAAGTCTTCATGGAGGTGGTTGTACCTGAGTTAAGCCTTAACAGAAGACAACTAGTTCAAAATATAGGGAGGAGTCCATTCCTGGCATGTGGCATGGTCTAAACAAAGGTGTAGAGATAGAAAAGGGAAGGCTAGGAATGGAAGATGGTGAAAGAGCCAGTAGGCTGACATGTGGCCTCCATGACAAGCAGGATGAGTTAAGACTGGAAGGTCTAGAATGCCCCAAGGGCTGGGAGTTTACAGATTTTTAACTAGGGAAATGGGAGCCACTGAAGGGTTCTGAGCAGACGGAGAAGTAAAGACTAGACATGGGATGACACAATGGACTTAGAGAACTTGTGTTCAAATCCCACTTCTGACACTTACTACCTGTGTGTCTTTGGATAAGTCATTTAACTTCCTGTGTGTCTTGGAGAAGACATTTAACTTCCCTTGGCCCCATTCCCTTCATTTGAGGGTGTTGGGTGACCTCTGAGGTCCTTCCAATGCTAGATCTAGGCTCTTAATGATTCTGCAAGACTAGTTATAAGTTATGATAGTCCAGGGGAAAGCCACGGAGGGCCTGATTGGGTGGCTGCAGAAGAAAGGGAGGGAAGGGGACAGAGAAAAGAATGTACAGCCTTCGGAAACTGATAGGATGTTGAGGGCCAGAGGGAAGAGTCAAAGCTGTTTACCATGTTTTAAGATGAAGTGATAGGGAAGATGGGCTGAGGGGCTGGTGGGGGTGTGTGTTAAGACAATGAGTCACTTTGGCCATATCGAGTAGGAGGGACCAGTGCAGATAAACACACAGCAAGCAGTTCCATGCCTTAGTTTCCCAGTTAGACCATAAACTCCCAGAGGGCAGGGACCATTGTGTTTGCTCCCCTCCTTATTTTTTTTTCTTCTCCCAAAAGTGCCATGCAGAAGATGCCAAATCAATACTTGATGGATTGATGGAGTGTCCCCCAAGAAAACCACAGTCTGTCAGAACTGGAAGGAACTCGAGGGTTCATTTGGTTCAATGCATTCCTTTTGCACAAGAAACTGGAGCCCAGAGGAAAGCAAGTACTTGTCTGAGGTCACAGAGCAAGTTGGGGTGATGCCAATTGGATTCTGGTCTAGTGCTCTCTCCTCTGGGCTAGACTACTTCTTTTTCTCCGGAACTTCCTTTTTGTATTTCATTTTTCGTGCACTTCCCAAACTTCCCTCACATTTGGTCCAGGTTGTGTGTGACAATTTGAGATTGATTATATACCTGAGCTCATCTTCCCCACCCCCAACACTTACTGGAACTTAGCCCCCTTCCCCACTCCTAGGCTGGGACAGCTTCCTGGAGTCAGCCCCCCAGCTTCTCCCTCCCACCCATCCAAGGGGTGGGACACCATCCATGGTCAGCGATGCCCCACCAGCATGGCCTCCCCTTTCCTTTTCCTTTCCTATCATCCTGTTTGCCCTTACTCTGCTTCTGGAATATGCTTCGGCCTCCTCCAGACTTCTGGCAGCAATGGCATCATATTGGGCCTTCACTTCCTCCACAATGCCGCTGAGGTCGATGTGGCAGCGACTGTCCATCCCCACGGTCACTGATATGTCCTTCACCTGGGCCATCAGGTCCTGGAGCTCCTGGGAGGAGGGAAGGAAGGAAAGAACAGGACTGAGTATAGAGGAAGGATGTAGGGGATTCCATTTGGGTTGCCGATCCCCTTTATTATCTCAGCTCCTCCATTTTTACAATAGGGAAGATAGTATCCCCGCATATCCACGTCCATGAAAAGAGAATGAAAGTATGGTATTTGGGAAAAATAACACAAAGTATTAGAATGGGAACAGAGGACCTGAGTTCAAAGCCTAGTTCTGTACAACCTTGGGAAAATCAGTTCCCTTTTCTGGGTCTCAGTGTTCTTCTCTATAAAATGAGGGAGCAGGGTTTGAACTAGAAGGCTTTTGAGGTCCTTTCCAGCTAGGAATCCTATGGTTAATCTTACTCATCACTCGACTTCCTCACCTAAGTGCTCCTTCCTTGGTATATCTCTTTCTCTCATCCCTCTTGCCCCCCAAGGCTTCCACCCTGGGGTCCTCGCCCAATCTATAATCTTCCTTTTCTAGAAAGCCCTTCTCAGATTCACTTCAAATTCCATTTTTCTACTTTTTCCCGCTGCCTCAGCACTGAAACCTGGCACTCTGCTTACTTGTTTCTCATTCTGTCTTTGTATTGGGTCCATCCTCCCTAAATACTGCATGTCATACCCATGAGAGTAGACACGGCGTCTCCTCTTTCTTCAGATCTCAGTTAAGAATGGATCCCAGTTAAGGAGGAGTTAAACAACAGCCATTGATTAAGGCCCTACTGTGTACAGAGTTCTGAATTAGGTGGTGGGAAGGGGCATGAAATTTATACAATACATGTTCCCTCAACTCATGGAAATTATAGTTGACTAGAGGTGTATGACACATTTTTGTTGTTCAGGCTTGTCTGACTCTTTGTGACCCCATGGACCATAGCACACCGTTAATGTACAAATTCATTAAAGGAGTGCAAATAAAAATCTGAGTGATTTCAGAGTGGCGGGAAGGTCATAGTGACTACCTGGGGGGAAATCAGGGTAGATCACAGAGAAAGAAGTATTTGAGTTGGACTTGGAAGAGTGAGTGGGAATTCATCAGGCAGAAGTGGGGTGGGGTAGGTAGGTTGCATTCCTGGCATGGAGAATAACCTGGGCAAAAACACAGATATTGGAAAACATTGGGGAGAACCAGAGAATAATTTATGTGGATGGGAATAATATAAATAAAGGCTGGGAAGGTGCCAGACATGGAGAGCCTGGAAGAGACAAACTCCATACTTAACAGGCAACATTCAAAGACTGAGTGTTTCAGTAACTGGGGTTGCCTCCCTCCATAGGCTGACTGGAGGGCTTAGTATGACTAAAGCTCAGAGGTAAACTCCCCATTTTCTTTCAGGGTATATTCAATATAGCAGCCCCTAATTTCTTCATTTCCTGAATTAGAACTCAGCACCAGGATGGGACAACATCTCTCTAGCTTTGCGCTGAGGCTCAGACCTGATTTTTGTCAGGCCTACATTATGATTTCTTCCTACTTTGATACTTATGGGAGATTATGAGCAAATTATCTCTTTCTGAGGTTCTACATGGAGGAGATTAGACAGGATGATATTTTAGATCCTGCCAGTTCTCAATTCTATAATTTGGAGATTCTTTTGATGAGTCTTGGAGCTCATGAACTCATACTGTTGGATAAGTGATTGGAGGGGACTGTCCAAGTCTGCAGACAATTAGCTCTTTTAAACATTCCAAATGACCATAAGCCCTCTGAAGGAAGTGGTTGCTTCTTTTTTATTTTTCCTTTTCCCATAGTGCTTTACACATAGGGATAGTATATAGGGTCTGGATCTGTATTTTCATTGGTATGGAGAATTTCAGGCTACGAAAACTCTATCTACGAAACAGGTCAGCACCTTCTTTGCAACTCATAGTTGCCCAGAGGTTGCCAGAGTGGTTAAGAAACACACCTGGGATCACACAGCCAGTACATATCAGAGGAGAGACTTGAGCCCAGGCTTCAGAATTTTGAGGCTGGCTCTCTGGCAGGTAGCTGGTGCAGTGTGAATCTATTTGGATTCAGTCAAAGGGCTGCACTTGAGGACCTAGAGGGCCACATGTGGCCTGGAGGCTGCAGGTTCCCCACCCCTGGGGACTCACCATCTTGCTGGACAGATGAATGGCCAAGGAATTGTCATACTCACTCAGACCCTATTATTCCCAGCACCCTACTAGCCTCTCATCCTCTCCCTATTCTTTTTCCACTTTTCTTCCTGGTGAAAACTAAGATAAAAAATCCTAGATTCAGAATATTACAGCTAGAAGGAACCCAAGAGATGCTTTTCTTTTTACAGATGAGGAAACTGAGGCAGAGAGGTTATTGACCTGTTTAAAGTCACCCAGAAATGGATCTTATAAGAAGAACTGGAAAGAAACCTTGGAGCTCATTGAGTACCATCCCTTCTTTGTACAGGTGAAGAGGAGGAAGCTGAAGTCACACATACAGTGACAGAGATGGGAATCACACCAATGTCTTCTGACGCAGACCTGACATTCTTTCCACCATATCGCACTGATAAGCACAAGGAAGAGGGAGAGCTTTTTTGTTTGTTTTTAGTAGGTCATCAGTTTCCTTCTTTCCATGCCCATGGGACTGCCAGGGAGCCCCGTTTCTCTCACCTGCTCATACACCGTTTTCATCAGCTCCACAAAACTCTGTAGCCCTTGCAATTTGGCCTCCAATTCTGTCCTTCGAAGACATTCAGCATCCAGATCCTGGTGGGGAGGGAGTGATCAGTGAGAAAGAGGATGTAGGTGGGGTACATTGGACCTGAGTTGAACTGGGAAAGGGGCACATATTAGGGTTGCTTCTTAACTCTAGGGAGTGAAAGTATCTGGCTAGGAAGGAGAGATCCTAGGAAATTAAGGGAAGGGGGAGGAGAAGGGTCCCTGAAAATAAACTAAAAGGACTCTGGGAAAAAGGAGCAGGGCAAGATCAATGCCCTATCTACATGTGCCATGTATCTCTCTCTGTCTTCTCATATATTTGCCTATTTGCTTCTCTATTCTGAGATAAACATTGGTACCTTTGAAAAAGGTGTTTAAAAAAAAGTCAGGTGGATCCAGTGGAAACTAGAAAGCAGGGGTAGGGAAAATCAAGTCATGGCCCTGGGGGTGGGGTGGGGGTTAGAGTTTTTAATCTGGGGTCCACAGATCCCTTGAGTTTTCAGGGGGTCCATGAAAAAAATTACATCTTTGTTTTTACTAATGTTTATTTTAAATTTACCAATTCCTCCAGTTATGAAACTAGGCAGCAGATATTAATCTGAGAAGGGGTTCATAGGCTTTACCAGACTGATAGATTAACATACAAAAGGTTAAGAGCCCCTGGCCTAAGGGAGCTGGATTCTGTCCCGAGGCCAGGCAGGCTGGGAGATAGGAAGGCATAGGGGGAGGTAGGGTCCGGGGGAGTACCTTCTTCAACTGCACAAAGGTGAACTCCATGTCTGTCCTCTTGGTGATCTCTTCTTCATATCTGAGAAGGACAGAAACAAAAAAAGACTCAGGTCCTTTACTCTAGTTATAAGTGTGGGGCTCAGAAATACCCTTCTTTCCCAAAGGATGACTAGAGATAAAATGGATAATTTTGATTTCACAAAACTGATTACACAAGTTAAAATTAGGTTGGAAACAGCTAATGGGGAAAAATCTTTGCAGAAAACTTCTCTGATAAAGGCCTTAAGTGTAAGATTTATCGGGGACTGATTCAAGTATATAAGCACAAGAGCCATTCCCTAATAGATAAAATGGTTAAAGCATAGGAACAGGCAGTTCCAATGCAAGCTGTTAACAACCGAATTTTTAAAATGCTCCAAATAACTCCAAGATAAGAGAAATATAAATTTAAAAACTTCTTAGGTTATACCTCACAACCACCAACATGGCAAGAATAACAAAAAAAGAAAATGACAATTGTTGGTGGGCAAGTGGAAGGGCAGGCATACTACTGAATTGTTGGTATAACTGAATTGGTTCAACTGTTCTGGAAATTGGTTCAATTTGGAAAACTGTACCCCAAAGTCACCACCCAACAATAGCACTTCTAGGCATATATCCCCCAAAGATCACATAAAATAGCAAAGGACTTATGTGTACAAATACATCTATAACTTGCTACAATATTTTTGCCATCGCAAAGAAGCCAAGGAGATGCCCATCAGTTAGGGAATGACTGAATAAAATATGGTATATGAATGTAGGAGTGGGAATTGGGACTGGATTTTGATTTCATTGGTATAGAGAACTCTCAGGTAAGAAATTCCCTTTACCAATGTAGGTCAGGACCTTCTCCACAACTTATAGTCTTAGAGGGAAAAGGGAGCACACATTTATTAATTGCCTATTAGGTGCCAGGTGCTGTGTATAGTGTTTTAAAAATATCTCTTTTGATCCTTATAACAACTCTGAAAGGTATCTATTATGATCCCCATTTTATTGTTGAAGAAATTGAGACAAATAGAAGTTAAGTGACTTGTCCAAAGTCATGTAGCTACTAAATGTCTGATGCCAGATTTGAATTCAAATTTTCTTGACCTGGTCTTCTGTCTCCAAATCCAGGGCATTGACTGATGCCAACTTCTCAATTAGTTGAGGGTGACCCTGGTGTTATTGAATAGGCTAATAAACTTGAGCCAGAAAGCCCAGGTGGGCAAATTCCACATCAGTGTCAGAACTTTTTTTTTGGGGGGGGGTAGAAGATACCATTCTCCTTTAGAGACCAAGAATGAACATTAGTTAAAAATAATTTTTGCTAGTGATGGAAGCTTTTAACCTATAATTTTTAATTGCCTACAACTCTATACTTTTAAATATGTTTTATTAATGCCTTTTGTTTTTACATAGTCATTTCTGGATATTACCCTCCCTGCCACTCACCCAGAACTGCATACCTCCCATGTGAAAAATGCTTTAGCACAAGGCACTTTTATTGTGACCTCACCTGACAAGGTATGTAAGGTTCTGCCTCTTCACCAAGGAAGACGGAGATGTGTTTCATTATTTGTTCTCTAGGGCCATTTTTGCTTTTTTTCATTCATTCAGAATTTAGTTTCTTGTAGCACTAACTAATCTTGTTATTTCTGGGTTCCACCCTTCTTTTGTACCTGGAGTGTGTGTATGGTGGGGTATGGGTAAGGAGGGAAAGAAGAGGTTAGCTTAGTCTGGATGAATATATGGGTAAGGAGAAGATGGCAGAGTCCTGTCAAGGACTTTGGGGACTGAGAAGGATGACAAAATCCAGCCAGGGACTACAGGTCCTTTAGGCTTGGAGTGTAAGCTAACTCTGACCTGGAGGCAGACCCCAATCAGCAAGGCCAGAACCTTGCACCTCAGAACTTCCCAAGCTGGTGAGAGGAGAAGGGGCAGGGTTGGGGTGGGCTGGGGATTTTACTTCTATGTATTTGAAAAACTGTCACAAATTCTGAGTTCGAGAGATGGAGGAGGATGTGGCAGGACCACCAGACCCCCATTCCCAGCTCTTTCTATCCTATCACAACACTGGGGGGGAATCCCTCGATGCCCCATGCTCAACTCTCCTTTCTCCCTATATATCTCCCCCATTTTCCAGGTTCACTCAGCTTCCCTATTTGTGAAAAGGAAAAGGTAGACTCACATCCCACAGTTCCACAATAGGTCAAGAAAGAGTTAATGACCCTAGCAATCAGAGTCACTTTCTCACCCCTATGCCCACCCCCACGCCATGACTCCCCCTAACTCTCCAGCTTGGATTCTCTGGGAAGCTGGTGAGCCACTCCCATCATACAAATTCTCTGTCATTAAACTTCATCAGACTTTTCTGTCCTGGGACTCCCTGATCCTCCTCTTCCTGCAACCTGACTCCTCTGGGAAGTCTTTCCTGATTGTACACTCAACCTGGTTTTCAATCTCCTTTTAATCTGTCTTTTAATCATCCTTCTGCCATCTTACCCTCTCCTTCTCTATGACTCTGGCTTCACTCTGCCCTAGCTGGGCTAACCTGCTCCCAGAACCCTGTTTACCCCTCAGCCTCCAACCTGATCCCCATCTCTCTCTCCTTCCCAACCCCATGCATATTGCAGAAGAACAATATTTCTTTAATGTCTGCAAAGTGTCTCCCTCACAACAACCCTTGTGAAGTCAATAATGTATGATAACTCTCACTTTATAGGTTGGGGAAACTGAGTCTAATAGAAATGAGTGACTTGTCCAAGCTTACACCTCTTAGAAGAAGTAGTCTGGACTTGACCCCGTATCCCATGACTCAAAATCCAGGGCTCTCTGTACCATCCTCTCCTCCAGGAAGCCTTCCCTGATTGATTCCATTGATGACCCTTCCTCCATCATCCCAGCCCTGATGTCTTCACTCTACCCCCTGGTCACTCCAGGTTTGTGGCTTAGTTTGTATATTCCATTCCAGTGTGAGTTCCTCCAGGGCAAAGGTCTCCTCTAGAAGGATAGAATTTTAGTCCTTCACTTCCTTCACCAAGGCTAATTCTTTAGGAGTCAGAGACTAACCTTCGTCTTAAAATTTTGTTTATTGTTCAATAAGGTCAAATTCTTCCCATTTGGGGTTTTCTTGGCAAAGATACCAGAGTGGTTTGCCATTTCCTTCTCCAGTTCATTTTATAGATGAGGAAACTGAGGCAAGAAGGGTTAAGTGACTTGCCCAGGGTCACAAAGCTAGCAAGTGTCTGAGGTCAGATTTGAACTCAGGAAGCTGAATCTCCTTGACTCTCATACTCTATCCACCATGCCACCCAGCTGCCTGCTTTGTTACTAGACTTAATTGCTGCTGGAAATACTTAGGGCTAGGCAGCAGGAGAGATCTCCTAATAGACCAGACACAGAAATGGGGTGGGGTAGCCTCTCTTCTTGCGGAGGCCTTCTTGAAGGCAGGGGCCTAGAGAGATTGACCTGTGAAGGCTTATCCTTGGACTTTGCTGCTGCTCTTCCTCAGTTTCCAAGTGTACTTTGCTGGATTTCTGGCTGGAATGGGGACCCTATGTGACAGATGGGGCTAGGCAGGGACCGGCCAGATCTAGGTTCCTGAGTTCCCTTGGTTCCTCCCCCTCCAACACTCCCTAATCTCATGTAACTGACTCCCCTTGGGAAAATATTTGCTGTGGAGTCTAGGCTTACTCATAAGCGATGCTTCTCCCTCCCACCTTCCCTTGACGTAGCCTGTGGCTGTTCCAGCTGTGATCTCTGCACAATCCTGCAGAGATAGCTGGTGTTTCCCTTCCCTTCCAGTCTGGGCATTCCTTAGGTGCCCCGAAGAGGAGGGCTGTGTGTCTACACTGGGATCTTGTAGCTTCAGAGCTGCCTGAGTGATGGGTGCCTCCTCTTTCCTCTGTTTTTTCTCCCTGGAATTCCTGAATCACCTTCTGTGGTAATTATAGCCAGCCTTCCTTGCCATGCATCAGGTACTGCTCCAGACCTGTGTCACCAGCTGGCAGGGGAAACCTGAGTGGGAGGACCTCCCCATGGCCTTGACCTCTGCCATCTGACAGCTGTCTGCAGAAGCATGCCTGAGACAGAGAAACCAGATCTGTGGGAAATCAGGCTGCTGGGCAGAGAGAAAAGAAATCTGCCTGGATGCTGTGCTTGGATCCTGGGCTCCCCTAGGAGATGCTGTGGGGGACAAAGCCCTGGGCTGAGATTCAGGAGACCTGTGTTCTATTCCTACCTCTTCCACTAACTTATCCACATGACTGTGGGCAAGTCTCTTGACTGATGGGCCTCAGCTTCCCCATAAAATGAGGGCGTTGCGGTACCTTTTCAGTGACTTCCCCCCCCCCCTCCTCCCCCCCCCCCCCCCCCCCGTCTGGAATGCTTTCCTTCTTCACCTCCAGGTTTGGTCTTTGTAGGCCCTTCACTGTTGAGTTCCAGTCCTATTTCCTCTTCCCTGGTCTCTCCTTTCTTTTTCCCCCAGCCCCCTCTTTCTAAGACTACCTTCCATTTACACTGTATATATCATGTATAGGAACAGGTAGGTAGCACAGTGGCCTGGAGACAGGAAGACCAGAATTTAAATCTGGCCTCAGATACTTACTAGCTGTGTGACCTTGGGCAAGTCACTTGACCCCATATGCCTCAGTTTCCTCATCTGTAAAATGAGCTGGAGAAGAAAATGGCAATTTGCTCTGGTATCTTTGCTAAGAAAATTCCAAATGGGGTCACAAAGAATCAGATACAACCAAAAATGACTAAACAACAGAAGGAAATGTCATGTGTATACAAATGTGAACTCTGTGATGTCAGGGACTGTCTTTAGCCTTTCTTGGCATCCTCAGCACTTACACCAGTGCCTGTCACGGAACAAGTGCTTGTAAATATCTGTTGATTAGCTTGATGTTTCCAGGTTCTCTCCTATCTCTCACAGTCTCTGGCACCATCGCCCTCTAACTCTGGGGGTATTGGCTACAAGCACTCAGGCTGGGGATGAGGAGGGCTAGGAAATGGAGGAGGCAAGGATGGGAGAGCTCTGTCGATGTGTGGACAAAGTTAATGCAAAGGTGGTACACAAACTGCAGTTTGTGGGGCTGCCTGACCCAGGAAGTATAATGAGTGGTAGGGTGTTGTGGGCTTTCCCTCCTCCACCAACATATTCTGCAGCTAATTGTGAGAAAGGGGGGACACAGCTCAGACCAGTAGGGTCAGGCCTGGGGATCGCTGGGACCTTGGCAAGAGGGTGGGGTAGAGGGGTCAGAGGGAGCCTCTGCCTAGATATGAAAGTCCCTGGATGGTGGCCGTGCCAGTCACGCCTTTCCCTCCTCACGGGTACGCACCTCCTGAAAGACAAGGATCTCAGAGTAGCGTGTCCCTGACATTTTAAACTTTCAGTTTTTCAGGAGGCCCCCACCTGACTTTCATGATCATTTGTTGCTGGACTCTCATCATATCTAATGCTTTATTTTTATGAAATCTTCTCATATCACAAGATCATAATATCACAGTGGTCATCTAGGAAGGAGAAGCTAGGGGGCGCCATAGTGCACAGAGCCCTGGGGCTGGAATCAGGAAGACTCATTTTATTGAGTTCAAATCTGACCTTGGACACTTACTAGCTGTGTGACCCTGGGCAAGTCACTTACTCTCTATTTGCCTCAGTTTCCTCCTCTGTCAAATGAACTGAAGAAGGAAATGGTAAACTGCTCCAGTATCTTTGCCCAGAAAACCCTAAATGGGGTCACAGAGCATTAGACATGACTGAAAACTAACAACAAAATCTAGAATACCCTCCCCCACCCTGTCCCATTTTACAGATGAGGAAACTGAGGCAAAGAGGTTAAGGGACTTGCCCAGGGTCACACAGCTAGTAAGTGTCTGAGGCTGGATTTGGACTTGGGTCTTTCTGACTCCAGGGCAAGGACTCTATTTATTGAACCACCCAGCTGCCTGGAAGGGACTTTAATTCTTCCCCTTTATTATCCAGAGCAGGAAACTGAGGGGGTGAAGTGATTTACCTGAGGTCGTGTAGGCTCCTCTACCTCCTTTCCCCCTGTTCTTCCCTTCCTGGTTCCTCCCTAGCCTTTCCTGCTGAAGTCTGGCTTTTCTTCTGAAAATCCAGACTAAGGCTGAGTTGTAGAGCAGCATCTGACTTGGAGGCAAAGAGCCTATCCAGGCCCCAGCTAACCTCAGGAGTCTGAGAGGCCACACAATTTTCTTTCTTTCTTTTTTTTTTGGAGGGGGGAAGGCAGGGCAATTGGGGTTAAGTGACTTGCCCAAGGTCTCACCGCTAGTAAGTGTTAAGTGTCTGAGGCTGGATTTGAACTCAGTTCCTCCTGACTCCAGGGCTGGCGCTCTATTCACTGTGCCACCTAGCCGCCCCACCACACAATTTTCTAATGGAGTAAAGGCAGTGTTAGACATGGCCAATACGGGAATTTGTTTTGTTTGACTTTACATGTTAGATCCAAGGGTTTTGTTTTTCTTTCCTTTTTTTTCTCAGTGGAGGGAGGAAGGCAGTGAGAATGTAGGTAGGAGGAAGGAAAAAGTGAGTGCCTGATAATTAAAAATAAAATTTAATTTAAAAACAGGCCATAAATTTCATTAGAAATCAGGCAGGGAGTAGGCCTGGGAGAAGTCAGGCAGAGACACAGGTTGGTCCTTGTGGATTCACAATATCTCCACTGTCGGCACTCTCTTCCCTTATTGAGGGTTTCACCTAGGACGGTGTCTGTGAGAAGGAGGAGACAGGGCACAGAGTCAAGGCTGTTGAGCTCTCTAGGGAAGAGAAAGGGAGAAGGTCATGAGTACTGTTAAGTAGGCTAGGGGAAAACCCTAAGGGGGATTGCTTGATGTCTTCGGGAGCTGCTGATTTCTCCTGGAAGTGGGTGCCCCTTGTGGGTAGGGTCTCTCCTGTCTTCCCAGCTGGCTGCCCATGAGACCACATGCTGCGTTGGCTTAGAACTACATGGAGAAGGCCCAGAAGGTGACCGGACCTGTGAATATGGGGAGGCAGGCCTGACTTCCAGTCCCTTATCCAGGTGAAAGGGAAGCAATTGTTCTCAAGTCCTAACCTCCTCAGGCCCCAGCAGGTTGTGGAAAGAGCCAGTGACTAGGAATCAGGAATCCCAGCTTGGCCTCCAGCTCCCTGTATAAATAAGCTTGGGGAAATTGCTTCCCCGATTTGGGGCCTCGTCTGGAAAATGAGTTCTCCTCCAGTTCCAATATTCTCCAATTCTACTTTCCATGGAGGCTGCCCTTTCCTGGATTGAAAGCCCAACTTGGGTGACCCTGTCTCCTTGCCCTTCCTTTCTGTCCAGCTCCACAAAATAGCTTTAATTTAATTTGCTGCCTTGTTCCACTCCCCCCCCCTTCTCCCCTCTCCCCAACCTGTTTGCTTGTCTAGAGCAAGGGCTGATCTCATCAGTTTTGTGTAGCCAAGGATTAGCCCCTCCCTGTTCCTTCTGTCTTGGGACCTAGCCCAAAGTCACCTAGGCACCCCCTCCAACATGCATAGCAACCTGGGGGGTCTGGAAGATACAAAACACTCCCCATGCCTACCTCCCTCAACCTGAGCTCTTTTCTCTGGGGAGTCCTGGTACTTTTCTCTCATCTCATCATCTATCCACCCCTTTCCTCTCGGTCCCTTTTTCTTGGTTCTTAATGGAGCCCAGTCTGGAAGAACCTTTCTTGGACCTCGAATTCCCTTTGTGGGTAGGGTCTCTCCTGTCTGCCCAGCTAACTGTCCACTAGACCACATGCCCAGTCAGCTTGGAACTACATGGAGATGACCCAGAAGGAGACAGGACCTGTGAAGGTAGGGAGGCAGGCCTCCAGGTAAAAGAGAAGCTAGTTGTTAGATAAAACTAGGCAAGAAACCATAGACCCCATGACTAAGACTGAGTAGAATTTGGTAATAAATCTAATGGAGAACATGTGTCAGACTAAATAAAATTCAATGACATAATTTTTTTAGAATGAGAAGGCACCTTACAGATCTAGTCTGGTACAAAGCCTAATGGAAATTAGGCAGCTGGTCTATGAGAAATCAGGTGGAAAACTGAATGAAAATCAGGGAGAGGCCAAATGAGAAATCAGACAACTGAATAGAAACTAGGCAAGAGGCCTAATAGCATTCAGATAAAGACCTCATGGAATTTAGGTGGAGACTTACAGAGAAATCCCACAGAGAACTGTGGGACTAGGTGGCAGCCCTAGGAGAAATGGAATTTCCCTGGTCTTTCCTCTCTGTATTGGTTTCCATTCAGTTCTGTGTGTGAGGGTGCTTGGTAGGAACTCTGAAGGTGGTGAGGTCAAATGTTGGGGGAAAGGTGGAATATTAGGGCTAGTGAGTTGGGGAGGCTGTAGGGTGAGAGTGTTGACAATGCTGGGCAGACTGGGTAGGATCATAGAGTCTCAGACCATCAAATACTAGTATTTGAGGACATGAAGGATGTAAAGTGTCTTATAGGAAAACAGAGAAAATCACTGACTTTTAGACTTCCCAGGACCATACTGTTTTGCCCCTGAGAGGTCTTTCTTGGACCTCTTGTTCTCTTTTATAAGGACTGGTTTATGAAGGAGCTTGGACTAGCTTTGCTGCTACAGACAGTATCAAAGTGGGGAGAGAGGCTGGTGCCCTTGGAAGGGTTATTGACAATTCCTGCCGCCATTTTGTTCTACATATAAAATGCCTTGCTTTCCTTATCATGTTAATAAGAGTAGCTTCTGAGGAAAGTTGGGGCTCAGGGTAGGGTGTCTAGGGGCCCTGAGTGGAGGCAGGATAAGCAAGAACCCCAGACTCCATAGGAAATGGAAAGTCACGAGTCTGTCAGGTCTCCCTGTCCTTGGGAGAGTCGCCCCAGCCCCGTCACAGGGCAGAGACTTACTTGATCTTGTATTCTTCCACCTTCTCCATCATCTGCATCAGGTTAGCTTCAAGCTGACTTCGCTCCTGGCTCACAGTCTTGAGCTCCTGCTGCAGACGATTTAAGTACTCTTCATACATGTGACTGAAGTCAACCGAGGAGGATTCTTGTTCCTGCAGAAAGCTCCATCGGGTTTGCAGCAGCTGGTTCCGCTGCTCCAGGGCCTGTACCTAGAAGAGTTAGGGAATGGGTGGTGAGGGGACAGGGCTCTGGGACTGGGCTGCTTCCTGGGGTTTGGGGAGCTCTGGGTCTGAGTGCAGAGGATTTGAGACATGCCTCAGATTATATACTCACTAAGGGACTTAAGATTTGAATTCAGACCTCCTGTCTCCAAATCCAGGTATCTTTCTGTCACACCACCCTCTGCCCTTATCTCTAGTTCAATGTGACAAGCACATAGGGCCGTTGGAGGCTCTTTTGTCTAACTCTTACCCAAATAGCAACCTGTGTGCAGGATCTCTGACAAGTGGCCCTCCACCTTTCCCCCAGGGATAGGGCTCCCTCATCGCCCCCTCACAAGGTAGTCTTGGCTTTCTGGCCAGCTCCCAGGAAGTTTCCCCTGACATTCTGCTGAATTCTGCTGTTGCAGCTGCTACTTGGTTTTACTCTATGGGGCCAAGTAGAATTTATTTCACATAATGGCCATTTAGATATTTGAGGACAGCAATTATGTTCCCCCTCCAAATCTTCTTCATTTTCAACATTCCTGGTTTCCTCCATAGATCCTCCTACAAGAGAGTCTCCCTGCCTCTCCTTTAGCTTTGTCCTTCCTAAAACGTGGTGTCCAGACAAATCTGAACAGAACGCTGTAAACATAGCTCCATCAGGACAGAGGACATGAAATGGGACTGTCACTGCTTTTCTGGTTTCCTGGGGACTCCCAGTACCCCAGAAGCTCTTGGTCTAAGCTTGGCCATTCATTTCTCTACTCTTGAGACAGAGCTATGGTTTCCAAGAGAAAAATTTACTAGTAGTGAAAGCAAAAGAGAAGAAAATGCCAGTCTTACAGAACTTGTGAGTCACAGAGCATAGGAATCCCTATTTTAGGTGTTGCTAAGGTTCGTTAGGCTGCTTTCCATCTAAGTAATTTCTCCCCCTAGAGAACCACGTGGACCATTAGATATCCTGGTCCTGGCATCTGGAGGATCTGAATTCAAATTGGACCTAAGACACTTACTAGCTGTGTCTCTGGACAAGTCCCTTAACCTCTGTTTGTCTCAGTTTCCTTAACCATAAAATGGGAATAATAATAATACCTATCTCTCAGGGTTGTTGTGAGGATCAAATGAGATAATATTTGTAAAGCATCTGGCACATAGTAGGCACTTAAATGCTTGTTCCTTTCCTTTTCTTCCTTCTCCCCACCTGGTTTCATACTTCCCTTCCTCTGAAGCATATCTGGTCTCCTGGTCTGTTTTTGTGCTTGTATCCCCAGGACCTAGCACAGTTCCGGGACACATGATAGGTGTTTAGTGAATATTTGCTGATTGATTGATAAATCTTAGAGTTCTATGAAAATGTCATTTACTATTATGATTCAAGTTCAAAACTGGAGGCCTTTGAGGCCTTTCTCCCCAAGTTCTAGGCCCTGTGGTTGGCAGTTAAGCCCTCACCTCATTATTCCATAACCTAAACAGGATTCCACACCCCCTGCTCCCCCACAACCATTTGGACAAGCACCTTTCTTCATACCCTCCAAAGAAATTGCCTTCCCCTAAAGACTGGGGACAGAAATTGCATGTTCCCTTTGCCATATTCTTGTACTACTAGAGAATGACTATGTATTATGTATGTGTTGCCAGCCCCATTGCAGGACAGTTTGTGATGTCCAGGTGTTACTGTGTGACAACTATACACCACTGGGGGTTTCTGGGGTAGCACTGCTCATGAAGCAGAGTCATGGCTACTAGGAGTTGGGGATTAGAGATCCAAAGCTCAGAGCGACTTGGAGGCCAGCTAATTTAACCCTCTTCATTTTACTAAGGAGGAAAATAAAATTCAGGGAGGTTAAGTCCCTCGCTTAAGGTCACGGCTAGTAAGCATCAGAGGGCAGGTTAGAACCCATGTACCATGCTGCCTTCTCTGAGTTCTTTCCTTAGAAGTTGGTAGTTAGAACCAGTGGTGTGACAAGGATTCCTGGAAATATGAAAAGAGTTGAAATGGGATAATTTGGTTGACTGACTGTCAATTCAATATTCCTGTCATTCTCCATGGACCTGAGGCCTGAGACTCTGGGCATAAGAGAAGGGTTGACTGTGGCCACCTAAGCTTTTGTCTGGGTGGATAAGGCGGGCATTGAGGGGCAATGATCAGCATGCTATCATTGCAAGAGAGGCTCATCTTGGGCAGAGAAGCTTTGAGATAGTATCTCATCTCCCCAGCCCTTTTGTTATTCTTGGTAGTGGGGTTCTCTCTGATTTGGTGCTGACTTCCCTGGTCTTGAACCATTGTTGTAAACTCCTTTTTCTGCCTCTGTCATAGCCCCTTGGATTCTAGTTGCTACACTTCACCAGTTGTATGAGCATGAGAGAGAGAGAGGGACAGATTGTAGTCATAAGGCACCACTAATGGGGGCTCGTAGGGATTGGTGACAATGGATTTGCCATGGTGTTGGCTAGGTGCTGCTGGGGTTGGTGGTATGGGCATAGAATTGGAGTAGAATGGAGGTGACCAGTTCTCAGACTTGTGTAGGGATAAGTTTCTTTTCCTTTCCCCCTTTCCCCTTCTCCTCTTCTCTCTTCCATCCCTTCCCTTGCCTTCCTTATCTTTCCCTTTTCTTCCTTTCTCTTGTCTTCCTTAGGCTGGGTCTCCAGGTGTAGTGGTCAATGATGGGCTGGAATCCAGTGCTAATTGGTATGGAAGCCTTTATCCAGGTTGGCTTGCTCCTCAGGTAATGTGGTGATCCTTCCTGCTGAGGGCTCACCATATCAATTCTAGACTTAGTGTGAACACCCAATAGCCTTTTTAAAGCCCAACTGTAGCTCAGAACTCCCAAACTCAAGAGATTCAACAAACTTTAGCCTCTTAAATAAGGATTACCCACAACACTGGACTGTAGCCTAGACCATCAATTTTTTCATCTTTAAAATGGTACTGATAATACTCACACCATCTGCCTATGTTCATAGAACTTAGAAAGTCTAAGCCTGGAAAGTCCCTTAGAGAGAATGGAACCTTTTATAGAGAGCCTCAGAGAGGATCAGTGGCTTGTTGAAATTCACAAAGTTGCTAAATTTCAGGATTAGGACTCTAATCTAGGTTTTCTAACATCAAATCTAGTACCTTTTACTGCTAGTCTATGTTTCTCCAGAAAAGTGTTTTGTAATACACTTTAAAGGCTATATGAGAAGGCAGGGGAGCACAGTGGATAGAGTCGGCTTGGCAGTCAAGGTGACCTGGATTCGAGCCCTTCCTCTGACAAGCCTGGGACTGTGTGACCCTGGTCAAATTACTTAACCTCTCGGTGCCCTAGATGACTCTGGCTATTTGTAAAAGAAAATGTGCTGACCTGCATTAGTAGGGGGAGTTCATCCCTTGGAGCTCCCTACATCAATGATATCACAAGACTGTCTTAAAAAAAAGAGTATATAAATGTGGGCTGTTATTATTGGGCTGCTGTTGAACTCTCGCTTGACCTGGTTAGTATCCTGTTTACTATGTTGGAGGTGGACCACACCCTTTCTCTAGGAGGGTTCCTTCCCTTCTTGCCTTCCTGCTGATGGCTCCTCCCGTACAGCCAGGCCAGCCTCACATCCTCCTTTGGAACTAGACATCTAACAGCATGTACCAGTCTGCAAGACTGGCTAATGTGAGATCTTAGGGAAAGATTCTCTGGGCCAGGGCCCAGCACTTGGTGCTTCTGGGATTATCTAGCCCCTCTCTAATGGAAGGATAAACTCACTTAAGCCCCACTTCTGGTTGTGTCTGTAAATGGAAAAGGAAGCACCCAATGGTGACAGTGGGGGACCGAGAGGAATACAGAAGGGAAGGGATGCTGTGCCCTGAGAGTTAGGGGTGCTGGCTGGCATGGCTGAGGCTCTAGAGAAGGAACACCAATTTCTAGGAAGGATTCAATATTTGACTGTTCCTCTTTCCTGACTGGGGACAGCTACTGGTGTTTCTACACATGTGTCTGTGCAGGATTTCTCTATATATCTACACAATGATATCTTAACAAGTACAGATTAGGAAGGAAATGTGGCACAATGGAAGGAGCTCAGAGTTCAGGGTCAGTGGACCCAGGTTTGACTCTCAGTTTTTGTCACTACCTGCATCTGTGAACTTGGGCAATTCAGCTCATTTCTTTCTGCCTCAGTTTTCCCATTGCAAAAATAGGGGATTTGAGTAGTCAGACCAAGGTCCCTTCCAGCTCCAAATCTGTGATTCTAAGGGTACTTTCTCACAGGGACAGAGGAGATGCAGCAAGGGGTGATATCAGTCCGGAAAGCTTTCTTGGGGAAGCATGTGATGGAAGAGGCTGTGAAGAGAGTTGAGTGTATTGTGGGTCGGTATATTGTATTGGCCATCATATCAGATGAGATTCTCACCTGAAGAGGTGTGGATCAGTGATGAGGGGGAGGTTAAGTTGGGGAGTTGTTGGGCAAGGCCAGGCAGCGGTGAGTTCCAATGATGTGGAGACCTTTGGTTTGGGGGTAGCCCTGGCTGGAGGGGAATCATCTTGTAAAGCTACTCAGAATGTTTCTGTCCTGGGCTCTCCCAGGAAAGTGGGGAAGATTATAGTCATTCGAGACTGAGGATGAGGCCTGCTGGGATTGGGGATGGTGGGCCTGCCACACAATGCAGCTAAGACCATGCTCTAGGACTAGGTGCTGCTGCTGGGGCTGGGGAAGGGGGGCTCGTCTGAGGACCAACAGCTCTTGCCTCTTTCAGGCAGGAGTTGTTTCTGTGCCTTCCACATCTGGAGTATCTGTAGGTACTAAAGTTCTGGAGGAGTCGGCTGTTTCTCCTTGGGTCTCCTCAGGATGCTGGTTTGTATGTATCCTAAGCACCTGCCATTTTCCATTTTGTGCTACAGCTTTTTGTGTTCATATTTTCTCTTCTCTTCTCGACTGGGTGAAATCACGGGCCAAGTTTTATTCATCTTTACATTCTAGGAACCTCCAAGCAGGGGTGACATTTACTAGCTGTGAGACTGTATGCAAGGCACTTATTTTCTCTGAGCCTAAATTTCCTCATCTATAAAATGAGAATAATAATTGTGGGATCAACTCACAGGGTCATTGTAAGACTCATATGAAAATAACATGTACAGTGCTTTGCAAATTTTAAAGTTTAAAGTTCTTTAGGCTTGCAGCCTGGGTGTCACCCTCCACTCCATACTATTTCTTACCACCATTCCCCTCACTTACAGCTAATCTGTGCCAAGGCCTGCCGCTTTCACCTTTCTCTCCTCACTGATACCACTCTGGTGCAAACCCTCATCATCCCAAGCCTTGATTACTGCAAGAGCTTGCTGGAGGGTCTGTCTGCCACAAGGCTCTCTTACTCCATCCATCATTTAGTCACCAAAGTAATTTTTCCTAAAGCTCAGGTCTGCCCATGTCATCCCCCTATTCAATAAACTTCAGTGGCTGCACATCACCCCACCCCCCGCCCTCCCCATACCACATAAGAAACCCCCTGTTTGACATTAAAGCCCTTTATAACCTTGTCCCCTCCTACCTTATTTTTTCACTTTACTCCTAACCATGGACAGTCCAGTGACACTATCCTTGTTGCTGTTCCATGAACTAGACCTTGCGACTCTGGGCATCTTCTCTGACTGTTTCCCATACCTAGAATGCTCTCCTTCTCATTTCTGTCTCTTGACTTCCTTGATTTCCTTAGTCATTGTTGTTAGTCCTTTGTTTTTTTAAGAGGACATCCCATAAGTTCTTACTAAATCCCATCTTCTACAGGGGACATTTTCCAACCTCTCTTGGTTCTTTTTGTGTGTGTGTGTGTGTTTTTTTTTTGGAGGGCAGTTGGGGTTAAGTGACTTGCCCAAGGTCACACAGCTAGTTTTTTGTGTTAAGTGTCTGAGGCCGGATTTGAACTCAGGTCCTCCTGACTCCAGGGCCAGTGCTCTATTCACTGCGCCACCTAGCCACTCCATCCCCTCTTGCTTCTAACACCTTATTTCTTAATTATTTCTCACATATGCTTGTTTGTACATTTATTCTCTTATTGTCTCCCCCATTAGATTATGAGTTCTTCGAGGACAAGGACTATCTTTTGCCACCTTCTTAAGCACAGTACCTGGGGCTGGTAGGTAGCATAGTAGAGTACAGGGCCTGGAGTCAGGAAGACTTATCTGGCCTCAGACACTTACAAGCTGTGTGACCCTGGGCAAGTCATTTCACCTGGTTTGTCTCAGTTTCCTCATATGTAAAATGAAAGAAATGGCAAACCACTCCAGCGTCTTTGCCAAGAAAACCCCAAATAGTGTCATAAAGAATTGGACATGACAGAAACAGCTTTATAAGTACTTATCAATAGTGTCTAAAGCACCATAAAAATATCGTCATTATGAATAGGAATGTCTGTTTGAACTCAAATGTGAATCTATTACAGTCCCAAACCAATGAGTAACTAACAAGACCCTATGAAAGCCAAATTAATCCCACATGTTGGGGTTGCCAACACATCAATTCCACAAATATCTCTTAAGCACATTTTATGGGTGAGGGGTATCACCATATTGTGCTAGATTCCTTCAATCCAAAGATGAATGAAATGAGGCCCCTGACTTCACCCTTTCCAGCTGGGGAGAGAAAACATGAACACAACCATAGTGCTTACATCTCCCAAGCTCCCAAGGGTAGTGTGCTATCCACTGCTCTGGAATGCTGATAGCACCATGTTCTCCTTCCTATGCATCCTCCATTATCCTGATGAAAAACAGACAGATAGGGAGGGGGGCTGAGCATTGGGAATAGGGCTGAGCACAGGGCTTCAGGAATAAACCCAAGCTTTGTTCCTGGGACTGGTGATATAGCCCATGCTATCTTGTCAGTGAGAGGTAGATTTTCTCTATTCCGGGCCACTTCTTAGGCCTGTCACCTTTTCTTTTTTTTTTTTTTTAGGAGGGGGAAGGCAAGGCAATTGAGGTTAAGTGATTTGCCCAAGGTCACAAGGCTAGTTTTTGTGTTAAGTGTCTGAGGTTGAATTTGAACTCAGATCCTCCTGACTCCAGGGCTGGTGCTCTATTCACAGTGCCACCTAGCTGCCCAATTTTTTTTACTTTTCTTTTTTTTTTTGAGGGGGGAAGGCAAGGCAGTTGGGGTTAAGTGACTTTCCCAAGGTCACATGGCTAGTATGTCAAATGTCTGAGGTTTGAACTCAGGTCACCTCTCACCTGGTCTGTTGGGATAATTCTATTTTATCCTTTGCCCTCCCTGATTGTTATTCCTTCTTGGTTTACTGCTTGTCTACTTTGAGGTATGTTCAGCTCCTAGAGCTGAAGAATCTGTAGGTGATGGCTGCTCCTCACCTGCCTAGCGTTTGCCTTGACAAGTGACTGCCCACATCAGATCTGAGATTGACAATCTTCCCTCTTCCATGTTCCCATTTGAACTCCCTGAAACCAAACTCAGACATGGGAGGCAGTGGGGTACAGTGAAGGCCAGAAGAAGTGCGTTCAAATTTAGACTCTGGCTCTTACTTGTATGACCTTGGACGAGTCAATGTACCTCTTTAGACCTCAGTTTCCTGATTTATTAGACGAGGGGATTGAACCAGCTAGTGTGCAATGTCCCTTCCAGCTATGTCTTTGTTTCTTTGTCATTCTCTTTTTCCAGTTTATACCCCTTCTCTCTCTCTCTCTCTCTTTTTCCTTTTTGGAGGGGGGAAGGCAGGGCAATTGGGGTTAAGTGACTTGCCCAAGGTCACATGTAAGTGTGTCAAGTGTCTGAGGCAGGATTTGAACTCAGCTCCTCCTGACTCCAGGGCCTGTGCTCTATTCACTGCGCCACCTAGCCACCCCTATACCACTTCTCTTTACCTTTGAGTATCCCATAAATATTTCTGCCTAGCTTGGGTACCCATCTATCTCCTTTTTACCAGCTCATATTCTACTCTTTCAAAAACTTGCCTTCTCCAGGAAGCCTTCCCTGATTTGTCCCATTTGCCCTCGGTGGTCTGTGTCCCCCAAAGTACTGAAGACTTCTATTTTATACTCTGATCTTGACTCTATGCTTGTCTTTGTGTGAGTCTTGCCTCTCTCACCAGACTGGAAGCACCCTGGGGGCAGACTATGCTACTTCTCACTTCTGGATGTCCCCCTATGGTCTAGGACCAGGGTTGCTTAGGGATAGGGTAAAACTCTTTAGCACAGAAGAGAAGCTGCTCTCCTAGCTCTTGGGCAATCTAGACTCTTGACATTAAGCATTGGCTATGAAAATAACCCCAATAATGTTCTTTGGGGTCCTGGCAGCCCACCCAACTAGTCCTGTCTTTCCTCCTTCCCTCCGGGGCTCCCTATTTAGGTCTGATTTACTGTTGTTCTCAGGTAGGGGCTTCTACAGATTCCCCTCTGCTCTTGGGCTAGGAGTGAATGCATCTCCCACATGGATCTCTTTTCACTTGCCTTTTCTGCTGGTCACAACCTTTTATAGATGTGTGACTTTTAGCCTTCTAGAGGTCAAATTGGCTATTGACCTGTCTCAGGGCAAGACTCAGTCTCTTCTTCAGTCTCTATGCCATGAATATTATAGGGACAAAATTCAGTTGATGCTATTCAATTATCTTAACCTTCTAGCTTCTGGAAAGTTCTACCTAAGGTCTTTCTCAGGTCTACCTCCTGTAGTGGTCATAGCTAGATTAATTCATAGAGATCAGAATGTATGTGTGTATTAGAGACAGACAGACAGACAGAGAGAAAGGAGAGAGAGAGAGGAAGAAGAAGAGAGACAGAGAAAGAGAGAGAGACAGAGAGAGACAGAGAGAGAGACAGAGAGACAGAGAGAGAGAGAGAGAGAGACAGAGAGAGGAGAGAGAGAGAGAGACAGAGAGAGAGAGAGACAGACAGAGAGAGAGAGAATGCAAATGAATGAATATTTGGGGAAGGGTGGAGTGGAGGAAGGGGAATTGCTTCTCCCACTACCACACTGATCTCCCACCTTCCCAAACTGGGCAGGAGTCCCATGTTGATGCAGTGGGTGGGGAGGGAGGAGACATGTGAAGCTCTCTTTCCTCCACCCAAGGTGTATAGATATATCTTCCCTTTGCCTTCCATCTAACCTCAGGCTCTTATGTTGTAGTCCCAGTTAATTTTACTCATGAAGACCGTGTGAAAGGAGCTGTCTTTGCTCTAAAGGTGAAGCGCCCTCCAGTTCTGGATGCGGAACTCTTTGCCCCCTTGCAGAGCCCCATGTTGTCCCAGTGGGTGGGGAGGGGATCAGGATGTGAAGCCTGTCCCCCACCCAGGAACTCCCCAAAGAACCTTCTTTTCTCGAGGCCTCCTCCCTCAATGCCGATGCCTGTGCTGGGAACAAAAGGGCTGGGAAGGGCAACTAATCCAGAGCCAAATGAGGTGCCAGTTTAGTTGTCTACAACAGGCCAAAGGAATTCACTCTAAGCAGGGATGGGCTAACCCTCTGGGCCTCTTCCACTAAGGTGCAAGCCCCTGCTCCCCAGCCCTAGGCTGCTTAGGTCCTGCCTGGGTGGTCCTTCTCTGGCCAAAGGAGAGGACTCCAGGGAGCAGGGAAGACATTCCCTCAGGCCAAGGTGGGAAACTAATCTTTGTAGACTTTCCTGGATTTATGCCTCTGAACACTGTCCCATAGCCTGACCTTCTAGAGAAAGGCTGTCTAGGGGCAGCTAGGTGGTGCAGTGAATAGAGCACTGGCTCTGGAGTCAGGAGGACCTCAGTTCAAATTTGAGCTCAAACACTTAACACTTACTAGCCGTGTGAACTTGGGCAAGTCACTTAACTCCAATTGCCCTGCCTTCCCCCCTCCAAAAAGCAAGCAAACAAATGAAAAGGCTGTCTGACCTTGGCTATGAGATCCTGTGTGTGTGTGTGTGTGTGTGTGTGTGTGTGTGTGTGTGTGTTTTTTGGGGGGGGGGAATCAAGGGCAAGGGGATTTAGAGTTTTCCTTAACCAGTTCCCTGCCCTTCTCTAATTATGTGCTTCATTCTGTGACTTCTTAGCTTGCCAGCTTTCCTAGGCTGTGAGGTCCTCCCTATCTTCCCTGGTCACCCCCACTTTCCTGGAAAGACCCTGGATAATTCACTTATTTCTTTGCTTCTAGGTAGAAATATACTCTGTTCAGGGAGGATAAGGAGCCCTGTCTCCCACAGTATGGCTGCTAGCTAGCCTGCCTGCATGCAGGGGTTTGGTACTCCTGGTGTCTAGAATTTTCTCGTAGTCCTGGAATTCCTTAGGAACTAGTGGAAATGATCTCCAGCATCTCTCTGCCTGCAGGCAGCACATGTGAGAGGCCCATGCCTGTCTGCTCCTATCTTCGGAAGCCAACCTCTCACAATCTCCTTCCATGTCCTCTTTATCCTGACAGGCCTTCCTACATCTTATCTCACTCAGTCCATTTCCTTTTGGCTTGTCCTCTGGGGGTGCTAAGGATACATTCATGGACCATTCCTCACTCTAACCCCCAAACGGTGCCCTTTACATTGACTGACAGGCATGGAAAAGCCATGAGAGGATGTGAGTTCAAATCACTGCCCTGCTTCTCCCTGCTTCTGTGACCTGGGACAAATCACTCAACCTTAGGAAAGTCAGTTTCTTCATCTGTAAAATGAGAGCCTTGAACTTAAACCATCTCTAAGACCCCTTCAGGCTCTAAATCTGCTATCGCTCAAAATTTAGTCTTGATTTTCTGACCTGTAAAATGGGGATAACAATACCCCCATTTTACAGGGAGTGCCTATGTCATAGGCTTATTGTGAGGATGTGTCTGAAGAGGGGCAGCTAGGTGGTAAAGTGAATAGAGAGAGCATCAGTTCTGGAGTCAGGAGGACCTGAGTTTAAATCTGGCCTCTGATGCTTGACACTTTAATGGCCATGTGACCTTGGGCAAGTTACTTAACCCCAATTGCCCTGCCTTCCCCCCTCAAAAAGAAATGGATGTGTCTGAAGTGCTTTGCAAGCATGAAAGCCTTAGTTTTATGTCCATGTGACCATTATTTTTTGATCATTGTCCTATGACCCAGCCTGTATTCGTTTTCTCTTCTCTAGAGGAAATAATCCTTGCTCCCTCTGATTCTTCTCCTAGGTCTCTTATCATCCCTGAAGCTCCTCACCCTTCTCCTAATGAATTCTGTAATTTTTAATACACCTTGAGTGTATTAAAGGACGGTGGATGGAGGGCTGAACTTGGAGCTAGAAGTTCTAAGAGTCCTAATCCAGCTCTAAGAAGTTTTGAGTTCTAATCCAACCTCAGACCAATCCAACCTAGCTGGACCCTGGGCAAGCCATTAACCTCTGCTGAAGTTTCTTCATTGGTAAAATGAGGGTGTGTGGGCATCTATTTCCCAGGGTTGTTGAGATAATCTAGGTGAAGTGTTTTGCAAACCTGAAATACTATATAAATTCCAGTTGTTGTTATTTTAAGCATGGGGGAAGAAATAGGGGATGGAGGACTTGGACTCTTCACATTTCAAAGGTGGCAGGGAGTTGGATTAGATTGGGGTTGCCTTCTAGGTCCTCAAGTGCAGCCCTTTGACTGAATCCAGACTCCACAGAACCCATACCCTTAATAAAAGGATTTGTTCTGTAAAACTTGAATTCCATCAAAGGGCTGCACTTGAGGACCCAGAGGGCCACATGTGACCCTGAGGCCACAGGTTCCCCACCCCTGGTTTAAATGATTCCTAAGTTTCTTCTAGCTTTCTAGTTTCTAGTTTCTTCTAGTTTCATCTGTGCTGACTCCTTCATTCCCTCCATTTTGCATGAGTCTCCAGCAGGGACTCTGCTCCAGCTCGCAATCTCTACCCATACCCTTTCCTTCTGAGTATTCCTGCAGCTTTTTAGTGTCTCCTTAGCGTTTCTCCAGGCCTGTCCCTTCCCCATTCCCTTCCCTTCTCAACACTCTGGTCTTCCCTGACCAGTCCCCCCATTCCCACTCTGAACCTACAGTGGGTTAGTTTTCTCTCCAGTTGCTCTGGGTTCTTTTCATTTTCCATATCAGACTGTAAGCTCTGGTGGGGGGGGGAGGGCGGCAGAGACCTCTCTTTCCTGTCATCTAGGATGGAGCTACACATTAAAAAAGAGGGTAGAGGAAGAAGAGTAGTCAAGATGAGAGGTAGACAAGCAGATTGTCTTTCCAGATTTCCAGAATCAGTGGGGCCCCTTCTTGACCAAATGCCAACACTCATAATTGTGAAGGGAAGGTTGGGGCTGTGGGACTTGAGGCTATAACTTCCCGGAAAAACATTCCAATGGCAGTTTCCTCAACCCCAGCTTCTGGGGTGCAAGCTCCCTGCCTTTTGGGGTCATCCTACCAGTACTCTAGAAACAAACTCCAGCTTCCTTTTTTCCCTATGGCAAGAGCTCAAAATGATATCAGCACTGGCATTCAAGGGAGAAAAGTCACCCACCCTGGCCAAATTACGTAGTTCTGTGAAGCAATACTTTTAAGGGATTAAGCCCGGATTGGAGAGGAGAGCTCTGCAGGGACCTGCCTCCCATTTACAAATTACTTGTCATTGGAGGGAAATTACAGTTTTGGGGCTTATCAGTAGTTAGAAGTTGGCAGAAAGTTCTCACCAAGCTAGACAATTGTTCTTCAGGGAGGCAGCAAGGTGGAATTGTGGCCACAGGATGGGGCTTGGATTCAATAGATCTGAGTTTGACACTTCTCAGACATTTAGTAGCCATGTGACCCTGGACAAGTCACTTAGCCTTTACCAACCACATCTATAAAATGGAGATAAGAATACCACTCACCTCACAGTATTGTGAATATATGAGATGTGTGTGTGTGTGTGTGTGTGTGCATAGACACACACAGAGAGAGCATTTTACAACTCTTAAAGACTTACATAAATGCTAGCTATTATTATTGCTGGTCAGTCTTCTTTCTCTGCCTCAAATATATGCAGAAGAGGCTCTGACTGGGGGGGGGGGGGGGGAACTTCTACCCAGGACGCACACTTTGGGGAGCAGACAGACAGTTCTGGACATCAGTGCTGAGAGGATGCTGGGGGCAGAGCTAGAGAATGAAGGGAAGATTAGCCAGAGAATGCTTTTGGGGAGGCAGGGAAGTGGAGAGGGGATAGTGATATTTGGAGCAGGAAGAAGGAAAAAAGAACGACTTCTTAGAATGAGGGCTCACGGTCTTTACCCTAAAGGACCAGATCTGAAAGGGGAGGCAGAACACGCAAAGGAAGAGTCCTAAGTGCAAGCTATGGATGTGGGTGCTGAAGATCCCCAGAGCCAAATTGGGGCTGGATTTCTGCTGTAATCTCAGCAGAGCTGGGGGCCTGGCTAGAGAGCCATGGAACTGGGAAGCCACGTGTCTGGCCCTTTCCTGCATCCCAGCATCACCACCAACATTCCTATCCCCTGACATGCCTGAGGCAGCCTCCTCATCCGGTCCTGCATCTTTCTTCTGGCTCAGGCTTCCTGGGCCCGCTTCATTTCAGCAGGAAATCACAGAGGCTGGCCAAAGAGGACCAAGAAGGATAACACACCTCACCACGATTATGAAAAAGGGGCAGGAAGAGAGCCCTCGGCTCCTGAGGGATGGGTGGACAGAGACTGGGGTTTGGGCTGTTTTCTGTCCTTCTTGACAAGCCCCCAGCTCTTTTACACCATAGCACAGGATCAGGCCTTTGAGTCAGGTAGACCTGGTTCAAATTCCAAGTCAGACGATCATTGGCTGTGTGAACCTGGGGAAGTTACTTAACCTCTCTGTTTCTCAGTTTTCTCATCTGATAAGTAAGGGTGGCCTCTAAGACCCATATGCAGATGGGGGAGAAGGGACCCAGGATGAGCACTTTGGGGAGCAGCTCTAAATCCTGCAAATGCTCCTCCACTCCATGCACCATGCCCAGGTAGGATGGGCAAGATGCTTTGTCTCTATCAAGCCGGCCTTCCCTTGTCCTAGACATCCTTCAGGGACAGTGTGCTGGCCTTTCTTCCTGGGAAATACTTGGATGGACCTGGGAAAGTCCCGCCCCTTCTCAGGGATTAGCTCAGCTAAGTATCCCGCCTTCCCATTGGCTGGTGAGCGATCCCGGGGGATGTTCAGAGCATTCAGGGGAAGCCGGGAGGAGGGGCAGGAAGCAAAATAAACCCACTTGATCGTTCCACGCATCTCCCTTTGCCACGTCTCCGAGTCAGCCGGAGACCGGTCGCTGTCCCCTTGTCCTCAGACAAGGTTACGACAGAAATAGATGAAAGCCCCTCCCCCACTCCTGCCTCCTCTTACCTTCCCAATCAAAGAGGCAAACTTATCATTGAGGGTCTTCAGCTCCTCTTTCTCCTGGTTCTTCTGCTGCTGGATGGCGGGGTCCACCTTGATGTCCAAAGGCACCAGCAGGCTGGGGTTCACGGACACCTTCGGGAAGGTGCCTCTTGGCCCACAGCTGGTGAGACTCCGAGAGCTGAAGCTGGGGCTGGGCTCCCCACAGCCATTCCATCCCAGGGAGCCTGGTCCAGTGCCCCATACTGAGGCCACGCCGCTGCTGCTGAGGCTGCTGAAGCTGACGCTGGACTGGCAGGCCATCTTGCCCCCCCTGGGGGGCAGTGAGATCGGGCACCCAAGGGAGCACCCTGGGTGAGAGGGATGTGGCAGCCGGGGTCTGGCGCTCGTCTCCTGTCTCTACCAGGCAGGAGGGAGCTGGGGAATGAGGAGCAAACACCTGTTGTGCTGGGCTCATTACCTCCTCGGGGAGGGCGTGACGCCTCCCAGCCAGACCAACCTGTTAGATGATGTTGCTACCTCCCCCTCCAGCTCCCTGAATCCTTCCCGTCCCCTCCCCTCCCGAGGTAGTTTGCTATGAGTGGGTTGTTAGGCTCCCAAACAAAACCCAGGTCAGGCTCAGAAAGGGGGTGGATGGGAGGGGAGGAGCCTTCAGGTGGGTGGGTGGGAGAGAGGAAGGGCAGACACAACAAGGAAGGAGAGAGAGAAGCTGTCACCGCAGACCTCAGTGGCATACCTGAGGAATGACGTATTAATACTCACATACTTCTGGAAAAGCTGAGCCCTGGAAAAGGCTGTGCCCTGGCCCTGGGCTCTCAGGTGTGGATGGCAGCCCCTCAGGTGCCAGACTGGCAGTGAAAAACAGCTGTGAAAATTATTTATTTTTTTTACTGTCAAAGTTTTTATTCTGTCTTTTATTCTTTTCTTCCCTCCTTTTACTCTGCCTTCTTCCATCTTCCTTCCCCCTTCCACACCTTGGAAGTAAAATAGATATTTAAAAAAAGATGTTTTCTGACCTCAAAGCGTTCAGAAATTGGTGACCAAAGTATAGTCTCCAAGCCCTCCTTGATGTTTTCTCTTCATTCTATCAGTACCCTAAGTCCCCCACTTCAAGGAGGCTTTCCTGGAAAGTGGATTTTCCTGGATCATTTTTTTTTTTTAGCCTTATCTAAATGCAATGGAATGGGCATGGAATTCTACCATGGTTCCATACTCTGTCCTCACTGACCACTCCTGCTGAGGTTTCTTAAATGTCATCTACATGTCCATAGCAGACTTGGGTAAGTAGGGGCTGGGCTCTGGGACATCCATTCTGAACTGAGCCCAGCTCAGCATTCCACTCATGAGGCAGCCCTTTTGGGACAAGGCTGCTCGTGAGGAGAGGAGATGCTTGCATGCATAGAAAAGAACATGCCTTAGATGAATTGGCACAACAGCTAAGAAACTTGGATCTATTATCCTCAGCCTAAGAGCCTGGGACAGCTACTCTGCAAAACAGAGAAACTAAATCTCACAACTCTGCTGTCCCTCTGCCTGCAGGATGGGAGAGTGAACAAGCATTTATTAAGTACCTACTATGTTCCAGGCACTGTGCTAGTACTCCACAGGTATCATCTCTTTTGACCCCCACAACAATCCTGGGAGATAGGAACCATGATTATCACCATTTTACGTTTGAGGAAACTGAGGCAGACCGAAGTTAAGTGTCTTGCCCAAAGTCATGCAGCTAATTAGTATAATGTCTGAGTCAGGGTCTGAATTCATGTCTTCCTGATTCCAGGCCCAGTGCTCTGTCCACTGGGTTACCTAACTGTCTATATTGAACCTGGCTGTTTTACAGATGAGGGAATTGACGCAAATGGGGGCTGGAGAGGGGGAACATATATGAGGGGCCTCAGATTTAGCATCCAGCTATTGTGTTCTTGATGTAGTAGAGTGGATCCTGGATATAGAATCAAAAGCCTCAGTGTCAGGGTCAATTATTCAATCAACAATCATTTATTAAGTACCCACTAGGTATTAGGCAATGAGGAATCCCTTCCCTCAAAGATCTTACAGTCCATTAGGGTAGGCAGTAGGTACGTGCAAAATAAAAACAAGGTACATTTTTGTTGTAGAGGGCACTGGCATCTGGGGTGACAAAGAACGGCTTCAAGTAGCTATCACTTGAGCTTTGACCAAAGCCAAATTCTCTCAGTCCCAGACCTAAGCATGACGAGGAAGTGTGGAAGAGCCCAGAGTGTTCTCCCTTTACTAAAATAAAATGGATCCTGATCTATTGACAGAATTCCTTGTCATCTAAACCCTTTAGTGTTGTCTGTGCTTAAGACCTCAGGTAGTTTGCAGCAAAGCCTATAACATAAGATTTCCCCAACAGAGGTACACACAGTACAAGGGAATGTGAAAGCAACTTCAGAGCAGAAGAGAGTGTGAACTCTATCAAGAGAGTATGAATGAGCTCCTGAAATCAGCTGCTAACCAGATGCCCTATCTCCCTTATTGTGGTATCATACTGGACAGCAATTATTTCACTGGTCTGAATACCTCGACATTAAATTTTTTCCCAATTCAATTTAATCCCATTCCATTCAACAAACAGTTATTCAGGGATCATGACATGCAAGTGATTATGCTAGGGTTTACAAAGAGAAACAATTCCTGCCCTCAAGGAGCTTAAAGTTAATTGAAATTCATACCATATGGACACAGTCAAGCTAAGAAGGCAGCTAGGTTGTTCAGTGGATAGAATGTTGGACCGGGAGTCAGGAAGATCGGAGTTCAAATTTGACCTCAGATACTTAATAGTTGAGTGATCTTGAGCAAGTCACTTAGCCCTGTTTGCTTCAGTTCCCTCATCTGTAAAATGAACTGGAGAAGCAAATGGCAAACCACTCCAGTATCTTTGCTAAGAAAACCCCCAAATGGGCTCACAAATGACAACAATATGTGAAAAAAGAACCCTTCCCTCATTGCTGATGGGCAGACTTGCTAACATGGTGGAATAGGGTATCTGAAAATATTGACCCTGGAAGTCTCAAAGAGGACACAGACTTAGGGACTGCAGTTTAGCAGGGAAAGGAAGGTGGACCTGTAGGGTTCAGACTTGCCAGTACTTTACAAGTCATTCAATCCCAAAAATAAGGAAACGAAAGTCCAAATAAGGGAAGTGATTTGTTCAAGGTCATAAGCTGTTCATAAGCTGCCAAGATAGGGCCAGAACCATGGTCCTGACTCTCAGTCTGACCTTTAGACCTGACCAACCCCCAAGCCTATGATCCTGAATCTGGTCTCTTCTCTGGTCTCAGCTCAACTCACCAGTGAAGCAGCTTGGTTTAGTAGGGAGGGTGCTGGATTTGTAATAACTGGACTTACATCCAAATTGGATGGCCTTGGGATGTCTGCTGACATCCTATTCCATAGCCTTCCCATGGCCCAGAGGTGACCCAGGGTTCCCACAGACTCCGGCATCTGAGTACAAGTCCCAGCAGGTCTTCGTCTAAGTCTAAGTAAGCTCAGAGACAATCAACACCAACATGGCTGCAACCACTTGGGAAGACCATCTCATTAGACTCTTTGGAGGTAGAGACTATTCCCCCTTCCCCCCCCCCCCCCCATATTTTTATCCCTACTTCTTAGTACAGTGCTCGGCACATAGGAAGTGTGTCATAAATCTTAACACACAACAGAGTTGTCAAGTATATGTTACAGCCCCTACACAATGCTTGTGGAACTGAATTGAATTGACTCTCCTAGGGCAGTGTTACTGAACTTGGAATATGTGGACTTCAAATTTTTTTAATGATGGTTTCCTTTGTGATCCTATGAATTTTACTTTAAGCATTTAAAAACATGATTTAAGCATTTAAAAACATGATTCTTTGAAGGGTTTACCATAGCCTTTACCAGACTGCCAAAGAGGTCTAAGACACACACACACACACACACACACACACACACACACACACACCCATTAAGCACCCTATCACTAAGTTATAGAAGACTTTTAATGAGTTTGAGTGGAGGAATTGTTTCCATCAGTGAAATCACAGATTCTTGAAGTTTTTAAGTGATTTAATTTGTCACTTGCTGTATCTAGGTCTCAGTTTCCTTCTGTATAAAATGAGGGAGGGATGGAATAAGCATTCATTAAGAGTGTACAAGACACTTTGCTAAGCACTTTACAAGTATTATATCATTTGATTTTGATGGAATTAGATGGTCTCTTAAAGTCTCTTTACAATCAAAATATTGTGGTCCTGTGTCTTGCTATGTGGGACTGGGAATTTACCAGCAACCCCTAGTTGCTGGTGAAGTCTCTTTGATAATACAACATTTGTCTTCAGTGATTAAAAGGGATACATTGGGAAACTATGGTGAGTTGTGGATTGTAGCAATGAGAGATGCTGAAGGACCTTCTTTCTCTCTTCCCCCAGTTAGTTCAGGACTTTGAGGCAATGTTGGGGCATCTTGAGGTAAGATTGCTCTGCTCATGTTTTATATGCCATTTCCTCTGGTCTTTGCAGGGGCTGTTACATACAACTTAACAATTCTGTTATGTGGTTAAGATTTTTTTTAAAACAATTGTTTTCAGGGGCAGCCAGGTGGCAGAGTGAGTAAGAGTGCCGGCCCCAGAGTCGGGAGACCTGGGATTAGTTCTGGCCTCAGATACTCGGCACCCACACACAAAAATAACTGGCTGTGTAACCTTGAGCAAGTCACTTAACCCCGATTGCTTTAAAACAAAACAAAACAAAACAATTGTTTTCATGTACCTTTGCTGTTGGTGTTCTTTCAGATAACTTAAGTTTTGCTTTCAGTGATTAAAAGGACATATAATATGTTGGGTTGTCACTTCTCCTTTTACTTTCCCTTCTTTGTCTGCACTGTGATCTTAGATCTGTTGCCACCTCTGTTCTCTCCCAGGCCATCTTCCCTGCAGTAGCCACTCTCTTCTCTTCTCCCCAGCTTGACTCTTTGGTGAACCAATTCGATTCTATGCTGTCCTTCTTCCTTGAATCCCTAGCCCCCTTATTATATTGCTGTGTGATTAAGGATCAATTTTGCCTAATTAGGATCAGATTTGATCCCATAAAATGACACGTGTTCACCAAAACTAATAATTAAAAGGAGTTTATTATAGGAAAAAGAACGGTAAAGAACATTTCTTACATATTCAATATAGGCAACACAGCAATGCTAATAAGCTTAGTAAGATTAAAAGTATTACTATAAGCTTGGAGGAAATGAAAGAGATAACATCACCAATCAGGGGAGCACTAACTCTTCACTTTTTCACAATGTCTGGGGAATCCTGGGTTTCAGCCTATGAGTCCTGACTGGGGGGTCCCAGGCAGAGTGTCCTCTCCATGGGTGAGATTCCAAATTGGGTTTCTCACTAACCAACTTTTAAGGAGTTTAGACAAAGAAGGTTTTGTGCCATCGAGTTGGAAAAGAAACAGTAAACTCGGAAGAAAGAGATAAGGACTCAAGGATTGCTGACTGAATATAGGATAAGTAGGGGAAGCAAGCTAAATCAGCAAGGACGTGAAAGTGCCTGGTGGACATTCCAGTACCTGTGGCCAAGGTCTTTACTTACTAAATAAACTCTGGGAGGATAGCCAGTCCTCTCAAAGTTTAAAGGAATCCAGGAATGGCTAGTCCATGCATGGGGTCTACAAGCATGCACAGATAGTGGGGTCATACCAGGGCAGGGTCATAAAGGAAAAATTTATAGGCCATGGACAATATCATTATAAGGGGCAGAAATTAACCCTTCAATTACAGATTATGTACAGCTAAGCCTCATCTTCCCACCCTTTGTCTCCTCCACTCCCTCACTTCCCATAGCTCACCACCTCTCCATTCTATAATTAAGAACTTTGCCTCATTCTTTACAGAAAAAAAAAAAAAAACAAGGCTATTTGCCATGAGCTTTCTCTTTTTCATCTGTCACTCAGGTATCTTCTGCCATTATCCTCTCCTCCACCCCTGTCTCACATGATGAAGTGGCTAACCCCTGGTCTGGTTCAAGTTCGATTCCATTCCATTCCATCTCCTCCAACAGATTGCCTCCCTATGTCATCCCAATTTCTTCATTTGTTTTTAATCTCTCCCTCTCCACTGGCTCATTTCTTACTACCTGCAAATATGCCCATGTCTCTCATCCTGACAAACAACCCTCACTTGACCTTTCCTTCCCCACTTACTATCATTCTCTCTCTCTGCTGCCCTTTGTAGATAAACTCTTCAGAAAGGCTGTCTGTAAGTGTCTCTACTTTCTCTCCTCTTACTCTCTTCTCAACCCCTTATGATCTAACTTCTGACATTATTCCACCGAAACAGCTCTCTCCAAAGTTACCAGATCTCTTAGTTGCCAAATCCAATGGCGGTTCCTCAGTCCTCATCCTTCTTGACCTCTCTGCACCCTTTGATTCTGTTGGTCACTTTCTTCTCTATGATACTCTCTTCTCTCTAGGCATTCAGGATACCACGTTTTCCTGGTTCTCCTCTTACCTTACAGCCTCTTTTCTGTCTCCTTTGCTGGATCTTCCTCCAGATCATGCCATCAAGTGTCTGTCAGGGCTCTGTCCTTGGGATCTTATCAGCTCCCATAGCTTTAATTACCACCTCTGTATTGATGCTCCTCAAATCTACCTTTCCTGCCCCAATCTCCATGCTGACCTGTCTCACATCTCCAACTGCCTTTCAGACATCATGAACTGGATGTCCAGGAGATACCTCAAACTCAGGATATCCAAAATAAAACTCATTATATTTTCCCCTAAGCCCCCCCACCTCCTACTTTCTGTATTACTAACTGAGGGGAATACCATCCTTCCAGTCCCTCAAACTCACAACCTAAGAGCTATGCTGGATTCCTTCCTTCCTTCCTTCCTTCCTTCCTTCCTTCCTTCCTTCCTTCCTTCCTTCCTTCCTTCCCTCCCTCCTTCCTTCCTTCCTTCCTTCCTTCCTTCC
>NW_027186342.1:101290-107074 GCF_028583685.1 Petaurus breviceps papuanus
CCGCCCCAGTCCCTTCATTCAAGATGTTGCCAAAGCCTATTGATTTCACCTTGGCAACATCTTTCCAATATGTTCCCTCCCTCCTCTGACATAGCTACTGCTCTGGTGCAGACCCTCATCACCTCATGCTTTGATTACTGCAATAACCTGCTGGTGGGTCTGTCTGCCTCAAATTTCTGCACACTCTAATCTATCTTCCATTCAGTCACTAAAGTAATTTTCCTAAAACTCAGGCATGACCGTATCACTCTCCTACTCAAGAAACCCCAGTGGCTCCCCATTACCTCCAGGATCAAATGCAAAGTGCTCTGTTTGGCATTCAAAGCCCTTCATAACCTAGTCCCCTCCTTCCTTTTCAATCGTCTTATGCCCTACTGTAGCACCCTTTAATCTGGCAATATTGGCTGTTTTAAGACCACCGTCTCTCAGTTCTGAGCCTTTTCTCTGACTGTCCCTTATGCCTAGAATACTCCCTCTCCTCTGCTCCAACTGCTGACCCCCTTGGCTTCCTTTAAGTCCCAACTAAAGTCCCACCTTCTACAAGTAGCCTTCCCTAACCTCTCTTAATTCCCTCTGTTAATTATTTCCTACTTATCCTGTATCTAGCTTTAATTCTTTCCTATATATAGCTTACCTTGTATGTATTTATTTGCATGTTGTCCCCCCTTTGGGTTATAAGCTCCTTGAGGGTAAGGACTGTCTTTTGCCTTTTTTTTTTAAATCTCCAGCATTTAGCATGCCACCTAGCACATAGTAGGTACTTAATAAACATCTATTGATTGATTCCACTAAAACCCCACCTTCTACAGAAAGCCTCCTCTGACCTTCATTAATTCTGGTGCCTCCCCTCTATCGATTATTTCTGCTTTTATCTTCCTGTATGTAGTATATGTGTATGTATTTGTTTGCATGTTACGACCTTCATTAGATTATAAGCTCCTTGAGGACAGGGGCTATCTTTCGTCTTTCTTTGTATCCCATCACTTAGCGAAAGGCCCGGCACATAGTAGGTGCTTGAAAAAATGATCTGCTGACTGATTGACTGCTCGCCTTTCAAATGCTTGGAAGACAGACTGTATATTTTCCCTAAGTTTTTTTCCCCTCTTTTCTTCCCATCTCCCTCAACTGATCTCCACAGAGCCTGGTCTTAAATCCTTTGAGGCCTGGATTGTTCCTCTCTGGATACTTTCCATCTTGTCAATGTTATGCCCAGTACTGAGCACATGATTCTGGTTGTGATCAGATTCCAGAAGATTGGCAGGGCAAACAAAGCAGGTTGGAACTGCTATGAGTTACATAAATATCTCTGTGGACCACATATTGACTTAGTTTTAAAATGTGATGTTATCTGTTCTGTTGTATTTTTATTTATTTAAAAAAATATTTCCCAATGACATTTTAACATGGTTCCAGTAGCAGCTGGGAATGCTGTAGGTCATGTGGGTAGGATTTGTGTTGGCATCTCTGCACTGGGAGACCCTGAAAAGTTGAGGTATCCCTTCCCTACTACCCCTGGCTGGAGCCCCTAAAGACTGTGCTGTGTTAGGTGCCATTGGCTAGTGCCCCAGCGATACACTGAGAAGTTAACATCAGTTAACTTTTACAGAGGGTTATTTATTTCAAAGATATAGTGATAATAAAGTACAAACTCCCTTTCCTACCCCCCATGCCCAAGACTGTGCTATGTTAGGTGCCATTGGCTAGTAACCCAGTGATATATTAAGAACTTAACATCAGTTAACTTTTACAAAGCGTTATTTAATTCAAAGATATAGCAAGAATAAAGTACAAACTCCCCCCCCCCCCCCCCAAATACCTAAGGGGCAAAATGGGAGGAGTAGGCCTGAAACCTAGCTTAGTTCCTATATAACACTGGTCATATCAAGTTCTTCTTGGACGGATGAGTCCTTATTTTAGCTACTGCTGGGCTGGGGTCCTGAAGGTCAAACCCCAAGGTCACTTTTTGCTCCTTGGGACATTAATGCTGCACTGGCCCTGGTCCCCAGACTCTGGGATGCCAGGTACCAGAGTGACTTCCTGACCTTTTGTCATGGTTAGAGGCTCCAAAATCTTTCAGTTAAAGTAGAAATGTAGGGGTCAAGGCCCTTTCATAGGGCCTCAGAGGACCAAGGAAGGACCTTAGCTTAAAAAGGCCAGAGTATCCCTCTGTATCTGGTGCTATCACCGGTCATCCTGATCTTGCCACTGAACTCCTATGACCCAGAAGGAGAGAGAGTGAGGCTGGTGACTTTGAATGGTCCTGCCTCACTTAAATACAATTCACTTGAAAGGTGAGACATCATCCTCCTGATGTCATTGGTCCTTTTTGAGAACAAAGGACAAACAACAATGATGAAGACAATGGCTTGGGGGAGGGGGGGAATGATCTGATGGCTTCCTTCCTTGTGGTAATGTCTCTCACCTTCACTGTAAGTGAAGAAGGTGTATCACCAGAATGTGGCTACAGGGAAAATAGCCCAAAGGCCTCAATTGAGGCTGATAGGCCTTTCTGAATACTTCTACAGACAATCAAAGGACCTCCCCTTCCCCCCATGGTTAGGAGATCACAACCCTACACTTTCTAAGGTTCTCCCTTAATGCATCATCTCGACTCTCTGGGAAGCAAGGTTCCCCAATCTCTCTGCATGGACAGAGACTGCCCCATGTGCTCCATTCTTGTGCCCAGTCCCCTTGAGGAAGTGATCACCTCCCACATGCTGGACACCAAGCTTCTCTTAATGCTGCCCAGGATCATATAAGCTCATTCGTCTGCCATGGTATACTATCGAATTTCACCTTAGCTATCTTCTTTCCATTTGCCTGTGTTGATGGGGCTGGGTTCTTTTATCCCGACCCCAACTGTAATCAAATCAATACTGCCATTGCTCCTGGAAAGAGTATGTTGATCAACTCCTATGATTGTACTTAGCCTCCCTGTGACGTCCCAAACCAAAACACTCTTCCTTGGCTACCATTTCCCTGTATGTTTTGTCTCCTTCCATTTGAATGTAAGCTCTCTGAGGGAAAGGATTGTTTTGCTTTTGTATTTGTATCCATAGTGCTGTTGTGCAGAAAATCAATGAGCCGAGACCTGGACATAATTTAATATAAATTTAATGTGGATCTTAATGAGGGTCCAGCTGTCTGGAGTGTAGACTCAAATCAGACAGTCCCGAGCAGGGGCAGAGCCAGAGTCTTTAAAGACAAAACCCACAAAGTAATGATCAGATCCATACCCAAGCAGGAAGTTACAAAAGCAGAGGAATGCAATTGGTTAATACTCAATTTAGGACCTTATATGGAATATAGTTAAGTTTCAGTTTCCCAGAACAAGATGGTGACTATGCCTTGGGAGATTTCCAAGAGATATGTCTGGGACCTGGATTTTATATCCATGAAGAAGGGAGCACAAGATGTTGGGGACTGAAACAAGATGGAGGGTGACTTGAGGTTAGGTACAACAGTGCTTGGCATGGGGGGAGGGAGAAGGAAACAAGAGTCTATTAAGCACCTACTATGTGCTGAGTACTTTATAGATATGATCCTCAGATCCTCATAACAACCCAGGTAGATACTATTATTATCCCCCTTTTATAGTTGAGTGAACTGAGGCAGAGGTTAAGTGACTTGCCCAGGGTCTCACAGCTACTAAGTGTCTGAGGCTAGATTTGAACTCACGTCTTCCTGACTCCATGTTCAGTGCTCTATTCCACCAAGCTTGGCACATAGCAAGCACTTAAATGCTTTTTCATTTATTCACAAGTTTGCATTCCATTATAATTTTCCTATCTTTTTGATGAAAAGACTGTTCAGTCTCTATTTCATACTTATAAAGTTGGTTTTTTTTTTTTAACTTAAAGATAGGACTTAGATGTGTCTCTTTTAAATTCCATCTTTTGTAATTCTTGTGTCCTATCTGATATCTGATTTTCATTAGTTACTCTGCCTGACTCCCATCATTCCCTCTCCCTGGTTGATTACTGGCATGGTTCCTGTTCCCAAGACCCCATCTTCAGCTGTGTGACTGGTTCGCCTTTTCCAGAGTACTCTCTGTGGTCACTGATGATCTGGGAATGAGCTGAGTGATGGGGTTGGGATAATCCAATGGATGAGAACTTTTTAAATAGAAGAGATTTTCTTATGAAAATCAGCTCAGTTTTGTGGGAATATTTCCAGATGAGAGGGAGCCCCAGGCCACAACTCTGGGCCTCACAGAGTTGAGACCAGTGTTTGTGGCTTTCTAGTCAGGCTTCGTGGAGTCTTTCTTGGGTGCTGCTGAGGAAGGTGTTGCTCTGGCCTGTTCCAGCTGCCAAACAGGAACAGCAGGAGGAAAAGCCCAAAATAAACAAAAGACAACCAAATCACGAGGCCTTATCCCCTCTCCTCCCCTTTGGAATCATATAGAACATTAGGGATGGAATTTCAGTCTAACACATTATGTGCAAAGTTCTTTGGGAGACATTGAGGATACAAAGTGGGGACTAGATTTCTGATTGAATTGATACAGGGAACTCCCAGATGAGGAAACTTCCTCCATCATTGCAGGCAGGCACACATTCAATAACTTAAGTGTCTTCAAGACCTGTCTAGAGCACTGAGAGGTAAAGCAACTTGCCCAGGGCCACACAAAGCCAGGATTAGAACCTGGGTCTTCTTGTCTCCAAGCCCGACTCTCTCTATCACTGAGCTGACTAGCAACAATGGATATTGAGACAAAGCCCAACTGCAGTTACCCCTTCCACATTGTAGAGGTTAGGGGTACGCCCTTGTGATCCACACAAAATGCTTTGGCCCTCCCTTCATACCAGAGAAGAGGTCTGAATTTTTTCTTTTTCTTTTATGGGGTATGTACAGTACTTTATTTTAAAATTTGGGTTAAGTATTTGGTCATGGGCTCAGCGTTGTCTGCTGTCTTTCACCTGTTGTCTGTGGCTTCCATAAAACTCTCCCCAAATTCCCATTTAATGTTTTATGCTGACCCATGATATATCAAAACCCAGTGGGGAAAGTCACGATATGGAAGGGATAGCTGTATTTGTTGTTCTCAAGGAGCTAATGCTCTTCTTAAAGGACTCTCAAGAGTCTAACCCTTCCAATGGAACATGAGATCCTTGGGGACAGGAACTACTTTGTTTTTGTCTTTGTTGCCCCAGCAGAGGGCTTAATAAATGCTTATTGAGTTAATTGAATGTTACAGTTACAATGCAGTACCAGCAGACATTTATTTATTTTCATTTATGATAGTATTTTTTCTAATTACATGTAAAGACAAATTTTAATATTTAAAAATTTCGAGTTCCAAATTTTCTCTCTCCTTATCTCACTTCCTCCCTCCCTGAGACAGTAAGCGATTTGATATAGGTTGTATATGTGTAGTCATGTAAAACATATTTCCATGTTAGTCATGTTGTAAAAGAAGGCCAAAAAAAAATGTGGAAAAATAGAGTGAAAATTGTACGCTTTGATCTGTATTTAGATTCCATCAATTCTTTCTCTGGTTGTGAATAGTATTTTCCATCATGAGTCCTTTGGAATTGTTTTGTATCCTCCTTGTATAGCCTGGAATAGCTAAGTCATTCTTAGTTGATCTTCATATGATGTTGTACAGAGAAGATTTATTAAGGGACTATGATGTGCAGAGCACTGGGCTATATATGCCCTTAATATAAAGTTTAGATCAGAAATGGTCCTTTCTATGTGCCCACCAGAATGCTGAGGACAGACAGAGAGAGAGAGGGAGACAGAGAGAGAGAGAGAGAGAGAGAGAGAGAGAGAGAGAGAGAG
>NW_027186342.1:107174-124332 GCF_028583685.1 Petaurus breviceps papuanus
CTGCCTTCACAGAACTTATTGTCTAGGAAGAGATATGCCTCCAGTATAAGTAAGGCATATCACTGACTGCCATCAAAGCCCATTCAGTATGTAGGGTGATAGAATTAGAAAGTAATTTATTGATCAACTAATCCAACTCTCTCATTTTACAGATGAGATGAAACTATTTGTCCAAGGTTAGGGGAAGATCTGGATTACAACTCATGTCTTCTGATTCCTATTCTCTGTCGGTCTCTGTCTCTTTCTTTCTCCCTCTCTCTGTATGTCTACTTTCCTCCTCCTCCTCCTTCCCCTTCTTCTTCTCCTTTTCTTCCTTTCTTCCACACCCCTCCTCTTTCTGCCTCTAGGTCTCTCTATTTTTATTTTTACTTCCTCTCTCTCTCAATCATGGCCACCTGGATATGACAGGTATGAGCCTCATAGCTTAACAGAGTCTGGGGGTGGAGAGGGTGGCTCAGTTCAGTGCATCAAGGTTGAGGGGTGGATGGGAAAGGCATTTCCTTATGTCATAGTTTCAGCTTCTCCTCCTTACCTTGCTTCCTCACCTGGGCAGAGGCCTAGCTCATAAAAGCAAAACCAGTATCTTGCACACAGTAGGTACTCAGTAAATATTTGTGTGATGAATGGTTACCACATAGCTTAGGATGAGTTTCCAAGAGGGGAAGGAATTGGAGTGTGTGGAGAAAGAAGAGCCATGGGGTGACATGAAGGTACTGGAAGCAGAGGGAGAGAAGATTTTGGCTTTGATTCATTAAATCAGGGCTTCTTAACTGGGGGTCATAGTTAGATTTCAGAGGACCACGGGCAATTGGGAAAAAATTACATTCTTTATTTCCATTGACCTCTAACTTAAATCCGCATTTTCTTCAATTATAAATTAAAAAAACCATAACACATGATTCTGAGAAAGGCTCCATAGGCTTCAGCAGATTGACAAAGTGATCCAGGACACAAAGAAAGGTTAAGAACGCCTTCATTAGTTGATAGGTAAACCCAAGTACCACCTGCAGGAAGCCTTTGCAGATTAATCTCACTCAATCTTTACTTTCCCTCCTGCCCCCCAAGCCCCAGCACAGTATTTGAGCCTTTCTTTCATTGTTCATGCCTGAATAATCCTTATAATTACCAGAGTTGGCTCCCTATGAACCAACAAATTCAAATTTCATGATCTTTTATTAAGTACCTACTGTGTTTCAGACATTGTGAAGGCATATAAAGATGAAAGAATGACATAGTCTTGAGAAGCTTACATTCTATAGAATGATTAGACTGGAAACTTCCTGGAGAGCAGGGATTATGCCATTTCCCCCCCCAAAGCACATACTAGAGATATGTTGAGACTGTGGTTACTGATGATCTGGGAATGAGCTAAGTGATGGGGGTGGGGTAATCCAATGGATGAAAATTTTCTAAATAAAAGAGATCTTCTTATAAAAATCAGCTCAGCTTGGTAGGAACATTTCTAAAGGCTTATAGACCAAGTATTGGAGGAGCCCATGAGTAAGAAGATTAAATTCCAGGTATAGAAGTTTTTTTGTGTTTAATAACCAAATGTCAAGAATGGAGGAATGGGGTCAATTTTCAATGGCTAGAGAAAAATTCCCAAAGATAGTGGTGGTGGGGAATAAATGCCAGGTAGACATGGAAGCCTAAGGGCCAGCATTGGTGCTAATACTGATAGCTTCTATGTGTATGGCGCCTTTTAGTTTTCTCAAAACAACCCTATAAGACACATGTGCAAATATTGTCACTCCCATTTTAGGTTTAAGAGTGTGACCTTCTTAGACTTCAGCAGTGTTGAAGGTTCTAAAGGGGTGAAGACAATGAAGATAAAATGTAAAGGTAAGGTGACTTCTGATATAAATAAAAAACATCTTGGAAGAGGTCGAAGGCTTTGAATAGCTTAACTGCAGATTTAAAGTCCAGCCAACAATAAACTTGCCTCAGAACACAGATTGTCACTAACAATTTGGTTTGCATAGGACCCCTGTAGGAATCTGGGAAATGTAACCCATAAGTAAGGGTGGAACCCAGCTTTGAGCCAGGAAGAATTGCCAGACAGGACAGGCTATACAGGCTATAACAAAGAGAAGACTAAAGGTCTCTTCATTTTTCAAAGATTATAGTCATACTCCAGTTGAAAAAGAGTACTCTAATACTCAGTGAAACCAGAAGCTGGATGTGGTGGAGATGGTCGTGCCTATTTAAAAGGGAGTTTAGGAAGTCCAGTGAATTAACCCTTCCACAGAGAGATTGCATCCTCTGAACAACCATCTCAGTGGTGAATGAGGAACTGTGATGGGTGAGGAGCTGGTCAACCCTCTTAGTCCATCATCCCAGGAGTGGAATGACTTATCCAGGAGAGATGCTCAAGGAACCAGCTAATTACCAGAGCAAATCAACCATCACCTATACCAATGCCCTACAGTGAACTTCATAAGGACTCTGGAGAAGTTGCATCAAAGCCCTGAAGTTCCAGAGTTGTGAGTTCTCTTGGCCATCTCTGTCACCCATATATCATGCCATTGTAATTTATGGTAAACCCACTCTCCTGAATGTATTTATGAGACAATGTATCCCAGGATCTAGTAAGGAATGTTTTATAACTACTGCTCCTGTCATGCTATTTGTATAAATGAGATTTCTAAGAACTACTTGAGTCTACTGACTGATTATTAATATGAAACACACTGGTGGGGGCTTGCTAGTGTTAGGAGAATAGCCACTCATAGAACCTGAGGTAGCAAATCACACCTCTGGGGACCTTATCTGCCAGTACCAATTTAAGATGGGGAATTGAGCCCAAGGGAGTATAACACATAGATGAAGAAATTGAGGCTCAGAAATTGTAAGAGTCTTGCTTACATTTACATAACTATTAAATGTGAAGACTGGGGTTCAAACTCATATCTGTAGACACCAAGCCCAGTCCTCTATTGTACTATGCAAGGAGTAGGGTATTAAGTACCAGGGGTGGAGGGAGTTGGGTTGGAGATTATTTGGTTCGATTAAGAGTCACCGTCTTCTGAAGACCATAGCATAGAAGGCCTGCTCTTCTCCATTCCCCCAAGGCGAGGCTAGAAAAAGTAGAAATGGGATAAAGTTGCCAATTTTAGACTTTTTGAAGTGGAAGGAAGTGTGAGAGAAGATTGTCATGGCTGAGGGAGGCTTTGGGATCTTAAACCCAAGGACAACTTTAACTACCTAGGATGGTGTGGTTGCAGTCACACCTGGGTTCTTTCTAGCCTGAAAAGGAGGAATCCTGGGATGGAGGAAAACCTGTTTGATGCTTCAGTCCATATGAGAAGTCTGATAGGAAAGATGATAATAGAGGTATGGATAGGATGGACACTGACCAGAGGCAGTGTTTTTTTTTTTTTCACTGTTAGAATAACTTTAATTTATCTTGCATTTTACAGAAGTCTAGGAACGGTTTTTAAAAAGCACCTCCTCCTTTCCCCATCATGTTTCTCTGACAGTTGTTAAAATATTCAATAAGCATGTGAACAGCTTGAAGATCTGCATCTTGCAAGGATTTCACAGACCAACCAACCCAATGCCAAATGAGAACTTGGCAGCTTTGAGAGAATTGAGAGAATCAGGGGGCTGGCAGACAGGGGACACTGCCCTTTAAGGGTTAAATGACTTTGGTTAGGTCACTTTCCTTCCTGGGGCCTCAATCTTTGCTGAGGGAGTAGGGCCAGATGACCCACAGGTTCCTTTCCCTTTCTAACCCTCTAAGATTTGAGTTCAAGCCCTGCGGCTCAGCTATTTACTAGCTGGGTGACTCTGGGCAAGTCACTTCATTGCTTTCTGGGCATCTGTTTCTGTCCCTGTGAAATGACTATAAATTCATGTCCCAGGGTTGATGTGAAGAAAGAGCTTTGTAAACTTTAGAGGACTAGTGAGATATATTTTAGTTATTATTAGCATATTTCTAGGATGAAGAAAGGTTGAGATAAATTCCTGGCTGATCAGTCCAGAACAGCTTATTAAGTGGAAATGAGAAGTTAGGGGTACATCTTTAAATTTGAGATTGACATTAAAGGCTGGGGCAATCTGTCCTCTGTACTGCCCCATGTATAGAATTTAGAGTCAAGGGTGGGCAACCTGTGGCTTCAAGGCCACATATGACCCTCTAGGTCCTCAAGTGCAGCCACACATGTGGCCTTAAGGCCTCAGGTTCCCCGCCCCTGATTAGACCATGAGGGGGAGCTCTAGAAATCATTTAGTCCAGCTCTTTTATATTCTGGATGGAAAAAATTGAGAATCATGGAGATGTGGTAACTTGTTTTAGGTTAAATAATCAGTTTTATACAGTCCGGATATACCCCAGATCTCCCAACTCCAATCCAATGTTTTTTCCAATGGACCACATTGCCTTTTAGTACCTTCATTGGAGATATAATCTTGGGTTGGGTTGACCACAGGATTGACCTAGGAGGGCATTTCCAATGTCATCACATTTTAAATCCCCTGCCTATTCTTGTGATATCTCATAGATCATGGCTACTCCCCTAAACTCTAAATCCCAGGTTTTGGAGGTCGATAGGACTTATCTCATAGGGTTGTTGTAAGGATAATGTGGGAAAATATCTGTAGAATGCTCTGCACAATGCCAGGTACACAGTAGGTGCTTAATAAATGCTTGTCCCCCCCCCTCCCCAATAAGTAAAGTCCTTGGGATTGTCAGTGTAAACAGAAGATACTTGAACAGGTACCCTGAGCCAGCTCCTTTTGGAAAGGTTATACCAGTCCCCATGAGACTGGGTGGTGGGCAGTAGATTATGAGGAAATGGAGGCCACAGTCAGGAGTTTTATAGAAAGCAGGCCTTGGGCATTCTTAGGCCCTGGCTCCATCACTCCTCCAGGAGCCCCTGCCTAGGCACCGCCATCACCAGTTCTGGAATGTGGGTGCTGGTCTCATGCCAGTGGCACTTCAGGCATGTGTGCCCTGCCTGCAGCTGGGTGGAGAGGAGCAGGAAAAGGGATTGCACAAAGGGAAACTGGAGGCAGGGTGGCTGGCTGGCTTCCTCTCTCCCTCCCACTCTGACACCACTGCCTCTGGTCCCATGGGGAGGCAAGGAGGAGAAGAAGAAATCAAGACTGAGGAGGTGTTTACAACCATCTTTGTTTCCCTGGGAAATACTTCCATCCTCTTGTTTTTATTCCCCCAAAGGAAATGCCAGGCCAAAGATGATGTTGGCTTCTCGCCTCAGCCTGCCTTAGGACCTACTCTCTCATTTCCCATTTCCTGGGCTGTCCTTCTTGGCCCATCTCCCCATTCACTGCCTCCTGTTCCCCAGCCCCCTCATTTCTCAGGATCCCCAGTGAGGGCTTTCAGATTAGCCATAGTGGAACCGAGCTGATCTCCCCCACAGTCAGAACCAGCCTAGTGTTCTTCAACCTTAGAACCCTCCTGGGCATTTTCCTTCCCTTGAATCTTGCTTGTGGTCCACTCCTCCTTCAGGAAGCCTTCCCCGACTGACTTCACCCAATTCTAATTCTTTCTTCCGGCTTTTCCATACATAGTCTGCATTCTTGTCTTATATCACTGACTTGCTGTCTACTCCTGGGGTGTGTGTTCTGTGTCATCCACCCATCAGTATGGGAGTCCTCGAAGGTCAGGCCCTGCTTTCTTTCCTCCTTCCTATTCATCCTCTTCTCTTTTCTCCTCCCCAATAGAACAAAACACCAAAGATTGGATGAAACATTTAAAATTGACAAAAAATCAATTAAACATGCAACAAGCATTAATAAATGTATAATTTAATAAAATGCCTCCCACATGCCCTGTTCCAGTACTGAACATACAAAGATGAAAAGCAACCTTTTTAGAGGTAGGCAGGATGGTATGACAAATAGGGTACAGGCTTTGACTTCAAAGACCCTGGGGTGAAACCCTATCTCTACTTCCTGTACTTCCTATTACCTGTGTGACTTTAGGTAAGTCACTTGAACTTTCTGGGTCTCAGTTTTCTGAGCAGTCACAGGAAGGGATTGGATTAGATAATCATTATTCTTGGCAAATTTTATAGAATGCTTTAAGATTTAAAAATCCCCACTTTATATTAATATCTCATTCGAAATAACCCTGTGAAGTAGATGCTATTATTATCCCCATTTTCCAGATAAGGAAACTGAGACTGAGAGGAGTTAAGTGACAGGGTCACACAGCTAGTGTCTGAATCAGGATTCCAACTCAGATATTCCTGACTCTAGAGTCCCACACTTCCGTTCCCTATAGGGCATAGCTATCTGTAATCTATGATCCTTTTAACATTAACCCTTCCCTTAAAGAGACTACCATCTACCAGTACAAAATGTATGTAGATAAATAAAATACAAGGTAGAGAGTGAGGGAGACCAAAGAGAAATTTAGCTAAAGTCATCTAGAAAAAATTAAGGAGAGAGGTAATAATTTTAGGTGGGGGGAGAGGGAAGGTCAGGGAAGGCTTCGTGTAGGATGTAGTATATGAGCTGGATCTTGAGACTTCTACTGGGAATCAGAAACTCACCCAATTATTCCCCCTCTGGGCACCTTTGCCTTTCAAAGAGCAGTCTCTTCCTCTTCCTCCTACTCCTCCTCAGTCTTCCTCATACTACCCCTATATGGAGCCTTGGAATTCTAGTTCATCAAATCTCAGACCTTCACACCAGCCAGTAACACCCCTCCCATCTTAACCTCCTCACTCTTCCATAATGAATGACAAAAAGCAATGCTGGTTCCAGCCTCTCCCTCTGCCCCCCTCCCCAGTTCCTTTCAGAAAGAAGACAAAAGAAGCTTGAAAGTGAAGTCATTTATCAAAAGGAGGCCTGGGGAGTGGTAGGGTAGATGCCAAGGAATAAAGCCAGAACAGCCAACAACCACTCCTTCACTAGCAATCTGACATTTCTTTTATCTGCCCTGATAATGGATTGAAACCACATCTAGAGCTGTGTCTGCTCTAAAGCTAGGGAGAGTGATAAACTCTCAGCCTCAGCTTCACACCCAGCCTAGACTCCAATATTGGTGTCAATCTCTCTGCCAGGTCCTACTGCAGCTATCTCATCAACTGACAATTTCACAGAAGCCAGGAGGCAGCTCTAAGATTGACTGAGATCCTTTGCTCCTGTGGACACCCCTATCCATCCATCCACCTGTCTGTCCATCCATCCATCCCTTCATCCATCCTTCCATCCATCCACCTGTCTGTCCATCCATCCTTCCAACTATCCATCCATTAATCCAGCCAGCCAGCCATCTAGTAGTTAGCTAGATAAGTGGACAGCTTTAAATTAAATTCAAATCAATTAAATTCCCTTGGTATAATGGAAATATTGCTGTACTTTTAGTCAGGAGAAATTGATTTCAAATCCCAACTGTAACACTTAATACCTATTCAGTCATGAACAAGACAGGCAGGAAGTCACAGTACCTGGGTTTAAATCTCCTTATCTGACATATACTCCCTGCGAGACCCTGGGCAAGTCACTTGTCCTCTCTGGGTCTCAGTTTCTTCATCTGTAAAGTGAGGGGGTTGGCCTCAGAGGTCCCTTCCAGCATTAGATCTATGAAGTCACTTGACTTCTGAGCCTCAGTTTCCTACCTCACCTAGTGGTCTGAGGGTCTTAAGGCCATTTGAGGATCATGGATTTAGAGTGAGTAGGTACTTTAGAGGTCATACCATCCAATTGCCTCATTTTACAAATGAGGAAACTGAGACCCAGTGAGGGAAAGTGTCTTGTCCAAACTCACACAGTGACAAAGTTGGGATAAAAGCACTTTGTAAGCCTTAAAGTGCTATGTAATAAACAAACAAATGAATAAATAAATAAATGAACTCATCATCAACTTAAGCTGGAGAGTAGTGACTGGAGATTGTGACAAAGGAGAACTGGCTTAAAAAACTGGTAATGTATTACTGGAAGAAGAGAAGGTATTCAAATGTGGAAAAGGAATTAGAGTTGTTCTGTGTGGCACTGGCAGAAAACATCAGGAATAATGGATAGAAGAAAGCCAGGCTAATTTAGTCTTGATGTCAGGAAAAATTTGACAACAGTTAGAGTGATCTCCAAATGGGATGAACTGTTTTTTGAGGTCACAGAATCATTGATTTAGAATTGGAAGGAGCCTTAGAGTAATAACAATAATTTATGTAGCATTTACTCTGTGCCAGGCACCGTGCTAAAGCACCTTACAAATAATCTCATTTGATCCTCCCAATAATCTGGAGAGGTAGGTTCTATTATTATCCTCATTTTTACAGTTGAGGAAACCAAGGCAAACAGAGGTTAAATAGCTTATTCAAGGTCACACAGCTAGTAAGTGTTTGAAGCTGGATTTGAACTCAGGACTTCTGACTAGGTTCAGAGCTCTAGCCCCCTGCACCATGTGCAAGGTTGCTACAAGTCTAGCCCCTTCATTTTAGAGGTGAGAAGACCTAGGCATAGAAAGGGTAAGTGATTTGCCCAAGGTCCTGTAGGCATAAGTATCAGAGGGGAGCGTCCAATCCAGCGGCAGAGTTAGGTCTTGAACTCTTTAACCTGTGATGCAGCACTTGGCCCATGATAACATTGTTGGTTCCTCTTACCTGTAGGTCTTCCAGCAGAAGGCCACTAATTGGGGATCCTCATTCAGCTGTGGGTTAGTCTGTCTGTGATTCAATCCAGTTCAACAAGCTTTTGTTAAACAAAAATCAACTACTTGTGTGTGTGTGTGTGTGTGTGTGTGTGGGTTGTCTGGGGGCTGTGGTAAGGGGCCTCCTCATGGAGCTTACAGTCTACAGGGAGATGTATATAATGTACACACACTTACACACACAAATATGATGCCAAGTAAAATATGATAGGGTAAGGGAGATATTAAATCAGTGACTTCAGAAAAATCTGAGAGAGGACAGATCACTTTGAGCTAAGGGGTAGAGAAATCCTGAAAGACTTCATGTAGGAGGTGGGATCTGATATGACCCTTGAATGAATGATCAACAAAGTCATTTATTCATTCAAGAACCCACTATATCCAAGGTGATGGAAAGGACACTGGTCTAGGATTGAGGAGTCAAGTATTTATCTTGGTTCTGCTAGTGACCTCAACTGGCTGTCATCGGTTAGTCAATAATGATCTATTAAGTACCTATTATGTGCCAGACATTGTGCTAAGTACTGGCTGTGTGACCTTGGAACAGTCACTATAACTCCCCAGGCCTCAGCTTTCTTCTCTACACCTTGGAGCCCTGACTGGGAGGGGGATCTGAGGTCAGCCCAGATCGCTGTGTCTTTCCCCTCAACAAACCGCTGCATGTGAAGCCGGGGCCTGGCATTGAGGGACATGATGCAAAGTTCAGATTAAGGCATAGTCCTTGTCCTTATGGGTCTCAGAGTCTACCAGGGAAATAAGATGCCAATAACTATAATCTGACTTAAGTGGAGATGAACAAAGGGGATTTATGAGGGGGAAGTCATTACTGACTGGGGGGAGGGGGAAGTGACATGAACAGGTGGGATTGGGGAGGTCCAGAGCAGGAACAGGAAGTCTCACCTTAGGGCCTGCCTCTGCCCCCCTGCCCCTTTTCTCACTTCTTTAACTTCTTGTGGAAGATATCTGATAGTTTTGGTCAGGGAGTGGGGTGGTGGCAATGGAACTGACTTTAGAACTTTGGGGGAGTCAAGGCGAGGATAACTGAGGAGAAGTGGGGGCCATTTGGAGGACTGATCGGTGCTGAAGACTAAGGACTCAGCTAGTAGGAGGAGGAAGGGTACATTGGGTGTGAAGATCAGCATAGAAGATTGGGTGGGAGAATGGATGTGTGCAGCTGGAAAGAACCAGAAACTACAAAGACAGGTAGGGGGTGGTGGTAATCCCCTGGGGAGGGCATTAAAGCTATGGCTTGAATAGGTATATCGTGTAGGGATGGGAGGACAGATATGTGGGCCTAGGTTGGCAATGGAGGTGGGGAGGGGTGAGAGGACAGATGTGGAGGTCTGGGCAGATGCTGGAGTTGGGGAGGAATGGAAGTGTAGAAAGCAGGTCTTGGGTGGGGGAGACAGGGCAGGTGGTCATGGAGGTATCTGTGAGGGGGTGTGGCTTGGGAGGCTGGGCAGGCACCGGTAGGAATCTGATGACCTCAGCTCCTCTCTGATCTGCCATCCGAGGGCAGAACTGCCAGGAAAGCAAACAAACACCAGGGCTAGATTGGGGACCTAATGATTGTTTTCAATGGGACAGATTCCTCTATACAGGGAGTTTATCTTCCCAGGTCATCGATTATACAGCCTGCACTTACTGAGGGCTAATAGTAGCTCACTGGGTTGTGGGCAGTGAGCTCAGGGCAATATAAACAAAGGAGAAAAAAATAAGCGCCCCACTCCCATCCTGGGGACAAGGCCCTGGCCAATTCTTCTCAGTACCAGGCCAGGCCCCAAAAACTAGCACACATACTTCAATGCAATCCCATCCAATTCCACAAACAATTATTAAGTCATTATTATGTGCTAGGCACTGGAGATAAAAAGATTGAATAACCTAGTCTAGTCTTCAAGGAGTTTGGGGGGGAATATGAATATGTGTATATATGTATACATGCACATATGTATATGTATATAAGAACACACCCAGAGACATATGCATACACACATGCACATGTATAGTTATACACAGTATATATGTGTACACACATGTGACTATGCAATACATGTTTATATACAGATACATGTATGTGCACATAGGTTTATATACACATATATGTAATACAAGATAGAGTGTGGTGGAAGCAAAGGGTTCTCAGAAATTCAGATTAGAGAGAAATCATTCTCAGATAGAGAAACTAAGTGAAGCATCTTTCCCTTGTGTGTGATGTCTGTGTGTTGGACCTCTTGGCTCCTCCATTCATTTTCTTTGTTTGATATCTTCTGTCTCTTGGAACTCTTCAGCTGAAACCCTTCTCTCCAATGGAGGAAATTTGACTGTTATTAGCTTGTCTTCCCAATCTCTTTTGCCAGAAACCTTGGCTCTCTGTCCCTTCCCAAGCCCGATCTTGCTTCAGAAAGCCTTCCCTGACTCACCTTTCCAGGCCCTACTCCTTTAGATTCATCAACCATCTAGCCAGTCGATCAATCAATGAAACCTCAATTAACCAGGTACTGGGGATTGTTGTTATTTAGTTATATCTGACTCTTTGTGACCCCATTTTTGAGGTTCCTGGCAAAGGTATTGGAGTGATTTGTCATTTCCTTCTGGAGCTCATTTAGCAGACGAGGAAACTGAGGCAAACAGATGTTAAAGGACTTGACCAGGACCACACAGCTAGTAAGTGTTTGAAGTTGGATTTGAACTTCGGAACTGCTGATTTCAAGCTCAGTGCAGTATCCATTTTGACATCTAGTGGCTAGGTATTGGGGAATAAAAAGATAAAATAGAAACAGTTTCTACCCTGAAGATTCAACATAGACACATAGAGTTATGTACAAAATACATATAAAGCAGATACAAGGTAACATTGGAGAAGGCTGGGAGAGCCAGGAATAGCCTCATACAGGGGCTTTAGCTAAGGCTTAAAAGAAATCTTTTGTTTAGATTTCTCTTAGACTTATCAAAAAATAATAAAGGGATATTAAACTCTCCTGTTGTAAAAAACAAAGCAAAAACAAACAAAAGAAAGAGAAAAGAAAAAGAAATTATGGATTTCGAGGGGCAGAGGTGAGGAGGGAGAGTATTCCAGGCATTGGGACCAGCCAGGGCAAAGGTATGGAGATCAGAAATGGAGAGAGGTTCATGAAGAACAGTAAGAAAGCTGGTTTGGCTGCATCACAGAATTTATGAAGGGGTGTGATATGTAAGGGGGTTGGAAAGGTAAGTTGGGATCATATCATGAAGAGCTTTTTCAGTGGCAAACTGAGGGTCTTATATTTACTGCTAGAGGTAATAGGGAGCTGAGAAAATTTACTAAGTAGGGGTTGGAACTTCACTTTAGGAAAATCCTTTTGGTGGCTGTGCAGAGGATGGATTGACATGGTGAGAGATTTGAGGCCAACAGGCCCCCCAAGGAGTTTAAGGAGAAAGTTGATGAGGTTCTGAATTGGGAGTGGCTGTATGGGTGGAGAAAAGGGGACAGGGACGCTTTGGAGGTAGAATCCACAAAATTTGTTAACTGATGGGAGATGGTGGGGCCAGTGGAATTGAGTCAAGGCGGACACCAAGGTTGTCAAATCAGGTCATTTGGACCCATGGAAGGATAATGGTGCTCTCAAACGAAATGGGGAAGATTTTGGGGAAAAGATAAATGTCTCCCCATTAACTTTAGGAGCAAAAAAATCCTGTTTTCTATTTAAAACTCTTCCACCACCTGTATGGAGTCTACATTTCCATTCTTAGTAGATAGTACTCCCTTACACACACACACACACACACAGGAGCACACACATACACACACACAGTTCAAACAGGCTTTGTACTATTCCTCTATTTCCCCTCTCTGGGCCTTTGCATTGACTGTCCCTCATGCCTGAAATACTTCCTTTTCACTTCTATGTCTTAAAATCCTTCAAGACTCACTTCTATGCTCACCATCTTCTGTATGAGGTCTTTTCTGATCTCCCTCCAAGGACTCCTCCCCTTCATTCATTTTTTTTCTTTGTCTTTTTGGAGGGGAGAAGGCAGAGCAATTGAGATTAAGAGACTTGCCCAAGGTCACACAGCTAGTAAGTGTTAAGTGTCTGAAGCCGAATTTGAACTCAGGTTCTCCTGACACCAGGGCCGGTACTCTATTCATAGTGCCACCTAGCTGCCCCCCCCCTTCATTCTTTTGTATTTATTTTGGTCACATGACAAGAATAAGGGACGAGAGGAAGCACATTGGATGGACCCTCTGGAGTATGGTGAGTCAACAAGATTTGAACAAGATGAGAAGGTATAGATGGGCACAGAATGTAAGCTCCTTGAGGGCAGGGCTATTTTCACTTTTGTCTTCATTTCCCCAGTATCTAAGAGACCTAGAAGGATGCCTGCCATACAATGTAATAAATGTTTGTTAATTCATTTATTTAGATATAATGATTCCAAGTCCAATGCTAATGAGTGCTTCACCTCTGAGTCTCCATTTCCTCTTCTAAGGTAGGAGGTTGGATTGATTGACTTGCAAGGTACTTTCCAATTCTAGGGTGCTTTGATTCCCTTTCCCTATATGGACAAAGCTAAAGCTCTAATGTTTCCTGAAGGCCACACCCTGGGAGGCCAAGCTACAGGGCTGGGTGTCCAGGGACTAAAGTCATTGCTTCGTCCTTTCCTGCTCTAGGTACTGAAATCCTCCCCTTTTCTCTCCAGCCATCGTGCCTCGAGTTTATTTAGACTTTATTTCGGATTGGTTCCTAGAAACATTCCTTTGATTCTAGAGACCAAGGGTCCTTGGAATCCTCCAGAAAGAATCTTTGTATCTAGGCCCCCGGGATGGTGGTGTCTGAATCTTTTGGGGGAGGGTGTGAGTTTGCAGTCCTTGGAAGGGGTGGGGAAGGGTCTGGATGTAGGACCTTCTGAGGAGTATCTGTGTGTCTGAGCCCTTCTAGGGAGGGTCTCTGGGTGGGGGTGTTTGTGTTTCTGAACCTTCTGGAGGGTTGAGATCTATGCAATGCTGTGAGGGGGTATCTGAGATCCTGGTGAAATGTATAGCTGTGTGTCTGAGCCCCTAGAGTCGGGGTGGCTGTGTCTGGGTACTTGGAGGGGTGCCTTCCGGGGAAACATCAGTGTATATGGTACAGGGTGAGGATGGGATTGCTTGTTTGGTCTCTTTTGGAATGGACTCTGTGTTTGGGACCTTCTTAGGCAGAGTGGGTGTGTGTCTGGGCCCCTGGAGTTGGGGGGAGAGTTACTGCGGGTCTGGAACCCTGGGGAGGGGTGTGATTATGTATTTGGCCCCTCTGGAGAGCCTGGTCTCTATCTGGAAGACTCTGAGCTTACTGGGCCAGGGGGGAGGGGGAGAGAGGGGAAGCAGTGCTAGCTGGGGCAGCTCCCTGGGTGGGTTCTGTGGCTGGCCGGCCCAGCATTGCCTCATCCTAATGACACAGTCCTTAATGACTGTTTGCCATTGTCTGAGAGATGGCAACATATCTTCCCTAATGATACATTCTCTTGTGGCTAATGACCCGCTCCTTTGCCTTCATTTGGGGAGCTGCTGCTTGGCACTCAGGCATCCAGGAGAGATGTTGACAAGCTCAAGACATTAGTGCCCGGTGGGGTGGGGGTGGCAGCAGCAGAGCAGCTCTAAACTCATTCATTGTACACTGGGGAGCTAACCCAGGCTAATTCCATTCCTGGGTGGAAATTGAACTCCTGGACGCCCTGCCCTGTGTCTCTTGGGAGGCCCACTGCCTCTGTCTGGTGTCTGGAATTGGCAACAAGTTATTCCTATCATCCCTGTGTCTCCATACTGATACTCCAGCTCCCCCCACCCCCATATTAAACAGCAGCTTTCTGTCCTCGAATCAAGAAGATTGCTCTTTCTGAGTTCAAATCTGGCCTCAGACACTTACTAGCTGTATGACTTTGGGCAAGTCACTTAATCTAGTTTGTCTCAGTTTCCTTATCTGTAAAATGGGCTGGAGAAGGAAATGGCAAACCACTTTTGGCAAGAAAACTCAGTCAGACATGACTAGGTGACAACAACCCCCCTCAAAAACCTACAGATATCTATCCAGAGAAAAGGGACAGAACTACTGAACTCCTATTTTGCTTCCTCATTTTTTGTCACAGAAAATAATCTTCAGACAAAAAACAAATATTGTTAAGCAGGGATAAAGTTAAAGGTGGGAGGAAAACAAAGATGGGAGCATTTAATTGTTTTAAATTCAAGTTTTCTGACAAATTAAAAAAAATTACAGAGGTAACCTAAATGAAGAGTTCTTAACTGGAGCTCTAGAAACCTTTTATTTTTTAAAAATTTTTAATTTTTCTGCTTTTTGTAGGGGCAGTTGGGGTTAAGTGTCTTGCCCGAGGTCACATGGCTAGTAAGTGTCTGAGGCCGGATTTGAACTCTATGGATAGGATCAATCTATAGGATTTGAACTCTTTTTAAAAAAAATTTTGTGCACAACAACATGGAAATGTGATTTTTGTGACTGCATGTGTATCATCTCTATCAAATTGCCTTCAGTGGGGGTAAGGAGGGAGGGAGAGAATTTAGAGCTCAAAAGTTTTAAAAAATGAATTTCAAAAATTATTTTTACATACAACTGGAAAAAACCAAAATATTAAATTAAAAACAATAACCCTGCAGATAAGGGTTGGAGTCCTTGTTCTTCAGCTTACTGGTGAGTGAACTTAGATGAGTCATTTTGCTTTCTGTGAACCCCAATTTCTTCAGTTCTAAAATGGGGGTTTTAAATGAGGTCATATCCAATGCTTCCATCCATCTTTAGCCTTTTGGGATCTTGTCTTCCCTAGACTGGCAAAGGATCTTGCAAGTCCTGGCCTTTCAGAGTCCTGGGGCCAATCATCTGGCAAACACCAAAACCCATCCTCTGCTTATATTTTTTAAATTTAAATTTATTTATTTACTTTTAATTTGCAACATTCAGCTCCACAATCCCTTGACTTCCAAATTTTCTCCCCCTATTTCTCCTCCCCCTTGCCCCCATGGTGGCATGCAATCAGATATAGGTTCTATAAATACCTTCACATTAAACATTAGTCAAGAGGTAAAGAAGGTTTATAACCAATTGAGGGAACAATGGGAAAGAAGGGAAATAAAACAAAACACAGGAGAGAGAGAAAGTGAGCAGGTAGTTTGCTTCAATCTTCATTCAGACTCTGGAGTTCTTCCTCTGGATGTGGAGATCTCTCTCCATCATGAGTCTTTAGGAGTTGTCTTATAACCTTGCATTGCTGAGAGGAACCCAGTCTATCAAAGTCAGTCATCACACATACGATGCGTCTGTAATTGTGTACAATCCTCTGCCTATTTTTAAAAAATTAAATTTGTAATCAACAAAAAGAATTTTCTCTTCCTCCCATTTTTACCTTCCACTAGAAAAACAAAGAAAGGAAAAGAAAACTCTTCAGACAAATATGCCTGGTCAAGCAAAACAAATTCTTGCATTGGCCATGTCCCCAAATGCATGCTTCCTTCTGCACCCCGAGTCCATCCCCTCTGCCAATAGATAGATGGGTGGCATTTGAACCTTCCATTATTGTAATTAATGTAATGTCAGCATCTTGACTTTCTTTTTTTTTTCTTTTAAAAAAATTTTTATCTTTTTCACCATTGAACCTTCTATCCATTTGGAGGTAGGTGAATCATTTTGAAAGGGAAATAAAGGGCAGCTTTGAAGGGAAAAGGAAAGAAGGCTGCACAAAGAAGGCTGCAGCCTGGGGCTGTTGTAGAGGAGAAGGGGGAAAGACAGGTGTTGTCAGGTAGGCAGATTGGTTCAAAAACTCACCCCAGTGGGATCCATTCTCCCTGGTGAGTCATTTTGAGCACTGTTCAACTATGTACCCTCAGTTCCCAGCTGCCCCACCTTCATCTCCCACTGTTATCTGCTTCCCCTTATTTAACCTTTCAGAGTAATACTTGTCCCAGAAAGCAAGAGTGGTTGCCCTGGACTACTTCATTCATTGAATCATTGATTCATTCTACGAGCATTTATAAATCTTGTCCAAAAATATTTGTCTCATTCTGCATCTCAAATACAACATCTCTGTCAGTAGATGGATAGCATCTATAGTAGCAAGGCAGTGGGGCTACAAGTGGAAGGCTCCTGCCCTCAAGAAGCTTACATTCTACTAGATGATAGAACATGTACACAGTTCAGTAAATACAAGACAAGGCGAGAGGGTGCCAATAACTTGGAGAATCAGGGTGGGCTTCCCACCAGAAGTGGTACCTGAGTGGAGCTTTGGAAGAAACTTAGGACCCACTGCATGGTAAGAAGAGCCCCCTTTAGTTACCATCCCAGGGAATTCTCATTTAGAAACAGATGAACCAGTTTACCCCCATCCCTGCCCCTCATACCTGTGTCCACAAAGAGACACAGACTCCACTCCCCCCCCCCCCTTGGCCCCCAACCCCCATCCCCCCCCTACCCCTTCCCCTCCCCCCCCTTCCCCCCCCCCCTGTGTTCCCCCCCCCCCCTCCCCCCCCCCCCCCCCCCCCCCACCCTACCCCCCACATCATACAACCCCAAACATGTG
>NW_027186342.1:124432-151963 GCF_028583685.1 Petaurus breviceps papuanus
CCTCATACCTGTGCCCTTACCCCCTATGCCTCTCACTCTGGTGTCCCTACCCCCTGGACCCCAACCGCTATGCCCCTCATACCTGTGCCCTTACCCCCTATGCCTCTCACTCTGGTGTCCCCACCCCCTGGACCCCAACCGCTATGCCCCTCATACCTGTGCCCTTACCCCCTATGCCTCTCACTCTGGTGTCCCCATCCCCTGGACCCCAACCGCTATGCCCCTCATACCGGTGCCCTTACCCCCTATGCCTCTCACTCTGGTGTCCCCACCCCCTGGACCCCAACCCCTATGCCCCTCATACCGGTGCCCTTACCCCCTGTACTCATGCCTGTGTCCCTACCCTCTGTACTGCTCACCTCTATCTCTATCTCCCATATCCCCTATCTAACTTTCTCACACAGAGGCTTATACAAACTGATGCTGAGTGAGGAGAGCAGAACCAGGAGAAATTTGTACACAATTACAGACACAATGTATGTGTGATGACCAGCTTTGATAGACTGGACTCTTCTCAGCAATGCAGGGCTATAAGTCAACCCCAAAACACTCATGATGGAGAGAGATGTCTACATTCAGAGAAAGAACCAGAAAGAACAGTTTGAATGCAGATTGAAGCAAACTACCTGCTCTCTTTCTCTTTCCTGTTTGGTTTGGTTTCCTCTTTCCCATTGTTCATTCTATCCAATACAACCCTTCTTTATCACCTGACTAATGTCTAATGTGAAACTATTTGCAGATCCTATACTTGATTGTATGCCGCCATGGTGGGGGGGAGGGGGAGAAAATTTGAAATTCAAGGAATTGTGGAATTGAATCCTGTAAACTAAAAGTAAATAAACAAATTAATAAAGACCAAAAAATGAAAAAAAAAAACCAACAAATTTTTCACACGATGGAGCATTTACATATGCCACTGCTTCATACTTTCTAACCCCAATCTTGTTCTTCTCTATTCAAATTATTCCACACTCCCCTCCTCTAGGAAGCCTTTCTTGATCCACAGTGATTTGGGACAGACAGTGTTAAGGAATCCCTCCTCATCCTCCAAGGACGTCGGCATATTCTCCCATGCAGATGTACTTGCTTAGACATGAACCAATGCATATATCTGTCCTGGGTGTGTGCCTCACCTGCCTTCTCTCCCTCATTGGAATGGAAGCTCCCCGAAGGCAAAGACCAAATCTCTTCCTCTGGAAAGCTCACATTGACTCACTTCCCTAACCTAAAACAGGCCTCTACACATGTGAGTGTCTCAGGACTGTCCAACTCTATGCTGTAGGCTTTTCTGTTTGTCCTTCTCCTTCTTTTCCCCTCCTCCTCCCTTACTCTCCACTTCCTCCTCTCTTCCTCTTCACTTCCTCCTCCTCCCTCCCTCCTTCTCCTCTCCTCCTCTAATCCAACAACTATTAATTTTTTATTAATTTATTTTTAGTTTTCAACATTCACTTTCACAAGATTTTGAGTTCCAATTTTTCTCCCCATGTCTCCCCTCCCCCCACCCCAAGACAGCATGCATTCTGATTACCCTTTCTCTCAATCTGCCCTCCCTTCTGTCACCCTCCCCCTTCTCTTAGCCCCTTTCCCTTCTATTTTCCTGCAGGACAAGATAGATTTCTATACCCCATTGCCTGTATATCTTATTTCCCAACCAAAATATATTTATTAAGTACTTACAACATATAAGGTACTGGGCTGTGGCTTGGAGATACAAAGACAAAATGGAAACAGCTCTGCCTTCAGGAAGCCTGCATTCTACTAGGGGACACCACGTCTAAACAAGATTAATATATAGGTGGTGATTTGAGGAGGAGGAGTGAGTACAAAAATGAGAAGACAGGACAGGCTTCCTGTATGGGAGATAGAATGGGGACTGAGGCCTGCAGGCAGCTGGGGATTGTAAGAGGGGAAGGTGAGGAGAGGGTGCATTCCAAGCAGGGGGCATTGACTGATGAAAAATCACAGAGGCAGGAGATGAAGTTCTGAGTCAAGGGAAAAGCAAATGTGCCTGTTTGGCTGGGAAAGAGTGGGTAAAAGGGAATCATGAATGTGCACTAAGTTTGGAAGTGGAGGCTGGAACCATACCATGAAGGACTTTAGATGTCTTAATATAGTCTTAGGAAGGTTTGGAGTATCAAGGTCCAGTATAAGGAAGCATGGAGCTCATGAGAAGATAGTAAAGCAACCTGTTTTACTGAGGGGAAAATGCTTACAATATGAAAGGCAGTAAGGGAAGATGATGGAAACTCCAGTGGGCCTCTGGGTAGATTTGGGCAGCCTGTGGGGGTCCTGGGGGAATGTGGCACCTTCTTACCAAACCAGTCAAATCTGGGTTTGTAGGGTTCTTTATCTGGATCAAACAGGACCACACAGGGGCAAGAGAGCCAGGAGACTTCATGCTCTAAGGCAGAAGAAAGACTCCTGGGGAATTGGTGGCTTATTGATTTTCAAACTTCCCATGGGCCTCCCAAAAGGAACTTTGGTCCATTACTGCTGGTCTTACTCTAACAGGGGGCAGCTGGGTGGTGCAATACATAGAAGGCCAGATCTGAAGTCAGAAAGACTCATCTTCATGAGTTCAAACCTGACCTCAGACACTTACTATGTGACCCTGGGCAAGTCACTCCATCCTGTTTGCCTCAGTTTCCTCATCTGTAAAATGAGCTGGAGAAGGAAATAACAAACCACTCCAGTATCTCTGCCAAGAAAACTCCAAATAGGGTCACAAATAATCCGGCACAAATGAACAATAACAACAACAACTACTCTAACAGAGTGACTCAGCTCCCCCTGGGCTTCTTCATTTGGCTAATATATTCCTTACAAAATGCCAAGCTTACATATCTCTGTATCCCAGAGGCAATAGGGAGCCACTGAACAAAGCCTTCGTTAAGTGCCAATCTGTGGGCACACATGCCAACAGACTTGTAGAAGATGTGGGGACAATATCGGATACACACAGTAGGCTGTGCAATAGCTGAAAGACTACTGGATTTGGAGCCACATATGCCTAGACTCTCATAGCTTGTGAGGGACCTCAGAGGTCATCAGGTGTGATCTAGAACCAGCCAGGATTCTCTATGACATCATCTCTTGCAATGGGTCATCCAGCCTTCACTTGAGTATCTCTAATGAAGGGGTCCTCCCACCTGGCTTGTCCATACTTTGGTCTTGTAGATAACCCTAATTGTTAGAAGACTTTTCCCTAAATCCCCTCCTATCTACTTTCAAGCTCATATTCCTCTTAGTTCTGACCTATGGAGGTCCAGCAGATCAACTCTAATCTCTCTTCTCAATTGTAATCTTTCAGAGATTTGGAAACATGGAGATCACGGTCCCTCCAGAGTCTCCCCAATGATACAGGTCGTTTGCTTTGCCACAAGGCTGCCATCAGCATGGGATGAGTGGGGCACAACAGCCTCTATGCTAAGCTCCAAAGGCACATTCTAGGTGACTTGAGTCATCTATTCTCTCCCAAGCCTAGTTCTCTTTGCAGCTAGATGTAGGAACACAGAGAAAGGGGTGTCCAGCTAGGGGAAAAGTCCCTCACCCAGATCTCTACCTGGACTGTTTCCCTCCAGGCTAAGGTTCCACTGGTAGAATTTCCTTGGACTTGCTTCAGATAACCATTTTCCTCAAGGGTTTCTTCTGGGTTCTGGTCCTTCCTGATCCCAATTCCTTCCATCATTCCAGTTTAAAATTCAACCAGGCATGAAGATAGTTCTTCTTCTACCTTTTAAGCTTCTTCTATGGGGACCAAAGTCCCTCTGAATTGAGTCACACACAGGGAAATGTGGGCAGCAGGTGGCTTCTTCTAAGACCCAGGCCCCTCTGGAATGATCATGATGGAGTTGTGGGACTGAATTTCATTTTGAGTCACTAGGAAATATTGACTTTAATCCCTATCTGTAGCAGGGGAAGTAGTGACTGCTGGATTTTCTTTATAAAGGGGAATAATCTTATAAAGGGACAATGGGGGTGTGGTGGGGAATAGCTTGTTGTATAGGAAGATATTAGTGATTCATGCTTCTGGCTGCAGAGGAAGAATCTGATTCTCATTTTAAATCCTCCCCATCATGGGAAAGGAGACAGAACTTTGATGAATTGGGCAGTTAATGGAGAGCTGCTTTCTCACCCAGAATGGAAAATGGGGGAGGAGATATCCCTGTGTACTTGAATTAGCTTACCAGTCAGCACTCTCAGCTTTCAGCAGTCTTCAGCAACCCCAACTCTAGCCTCCTCTGCCCAGCAGTGGCATTTCAGAAAAATAGTGTCAGGGGAGTTGACATCTGTAGATTGAATGTTGCACTCTCCCTGCCTGGGTGTCCCAAGATCGAGAATAACCTCTATTCTTCTGACTCCTCTTTCCCAGTATTCCCAGAAAGCCAAGTTCAAAAGATGCTACCAACTGTTGAATTTTGGGATTCTACTCGAGCACTTCAGAGGCATTTTGTATTTCATCTCCCTATCAGGGCTAACAAACCCAGGGTTCAGTAGAAATTCCTCTGTCATTTAAGCCCTTTGCTACCTAGTCACAACCTACCTCTCCAGTGGAATTGCACATTCCTCCCATTTCATCCTACTACAATAGAGCCAAACTGGCCTTCTCACTGTTCTTTCAACATGATCATTTATCTCCCTTCTCTATGCTCATGCATCTCCTGTCTCCCTGTATCTGGAAAGCACTTCTTCCTTCCCTCTGCCTCTTAGAATTCCAATTTCATTCAAGGCTCAACTCAACTATCACTTTCAATGGGAAACCTTTTCTGATCAGCCATTGATTTCTTCCCTCCTCACATCTCTTGGTATCTATTTTGAAAATATTTTCTCCCCACCTGTATATGTCTATGTCTCTCTTCCCCTCTCAGGTGACTGGCACCTTTAGGGCAGGGGATTGTTTTACTTCTGGGGTTTTTATCTCTACCACATTCCTGGAGTATCTGTTATTGTTGCTTAGTCCTGTCTGACTCTTTGTGACCCCATGGCTTAGAGAATGCTAGGCCCTTTTATCCTGCGCTATCTTTTGAAGTCTGTCCAAGTTCATGTTTACTGTTTCCATGAGAAGGTACTTAATAAAAGCTTGTGGATTGATGGATTTGCTAGCTCTGAATATTATGATTTCTCTTAGATAACATCTAAAGATATAATGTTTGGTCAAAGTGTGGTCACTGTCCTTCTGATGAATCTAGGTAGGCTTCCTGGAGGAGGCAGGATTATAGAATCTGCTTGAAGAATGGGAGGGCTGTACTATGGTAGGATTTGAGGAAGAAGACATTTGAGGTACTTTATGCTCTCAGAGGCAGGAATGGAAGGTGGCATATGGTTGAGTAAATCTATTCCTGAGTTAGGAAATGTCCCCCTGTGCTCCATTACCCCAACCTTGAGCAGATAGGTCCTGAGAAATTACCCTAACTTAAAAGTCCCTAGGGCTAATTTTCTTTTAGATTTTCTTTTTTCATACGTGTTACATGATTGTACATGTACATCTGTACATCAGAGTGCTTACCATCTCAGGGAAGGGAGAAGGGAAGGAGGGGGATAGAAATTGGAACTCAAAACTTTTAAAAAATATTAAAAATTGTTTTACATAGGAAACCAAAGTAGTATTTAATTTTTTTCTTTTTAATTTAATTTAAAATTTTCAACTTCTCTCCACCTTTCGCCCACCCATTGAGAAGGCAAGAAATAAGATACCTAGGGTTAGTTTTCTTTGCTTCAGGGATATTAAGCCCATGCCAAAGGCAAATGTGTATGACTTGTGGGATAAGAGATGCCTGTCAGAGCTTTACCTTTAGATTCATGGGATGATAGTAGTAATTTATACTTAGATAACACTTTATGAAGTACTTGGTAGCTCACAACAATTCTGTGAGATAGGCGATGCTAGAATTTTTAACCCCATTCTGTGGATGAGGAAACTGAGTATCTTGCCTACAGCTATCAAGTTAGAGCCCAGATTCAAATATTGGGCTCTGAGATTAGTGTTCTTTTCACTATGCTAAACTGTCTGGGCAGTAAGTTTCAATCCATAAACTGGCTTCCTGATGACCAGAATTCATTACTACAGCATTTACAGTGAAATACTGGAAAAGAACGTTTAATTCAACATATATTTATAAAACTCCTACTATGTGTAAGTCATGGGAGGAGATATTTATTATGCCTTATTCCAAAGCTGAAATATGATACAGTCCTTGCCCTCAAGGAGGTAACATTTAGTTGGGGGAATATAATATTGATTGGTAAATTCAAAATATTTTTAGCCAATTCATACAATCATTTCATCAGAAGGGAGAAAGAAGTGAGAGGAGTTGAAGCATCTAACTAACCTTTTCCCAAAGCTATTAGTCCTGGGTGCCTGCTGCTCTGAAAGCAGAAGGCTTTAGAGAAGGAGGAAAACTTCAAGATCTGATCCAATGCCATTAGTTTCCAATTTAGGAAACAGAAGCCAAGAGAGGGAGCTGACCAGAGCTCTACCAATAAGTGGCAGAGCCCAGATTCAAATTCGCATCTTTTGACCTGACCCAGTCCAATACCTTTTGGACCAGAATAGAGTTAAAGTCTCTTTAATCCAGGCTTCCCTGTCATGACAAACAGGGAGTAGCTAAGATTTAGGCAGAAATTGGTTCAAAGCCATGAATGTCATTGACAGACTGCATAGTTGCTGTTGAGTTGCTGAGTTATCCAAAGGGAGTCACTGCAGCAGGAGGGATTGAGTATAGACACCACATTCTGACTAGGTACTCCTTGAGGGCAGGGACTGGATTTCTTTCTGTCAAACTAATCCCCCAGCTCACTGGGCTTAGTAAATGGTGGGGAATCCCCAAGCTAATGATGGTAATAAGAGAAGCCAAGCTTTGTAAGAATATTTACAAACAGTGTGTAAATAAATGAATAGGAATGAATACCAGAAAATGTGGACATAAATGCTAAAGGAATACGGGGTAATGGGGCAGTGAGCATTGGGTGGGGTAAGTCTGGTGTAACCTGTCTTTTGGCCCCACCCATAGGAACATTGTATTTGGAAGCCTTGGGGGAGGGGAGGGAACAGACCTGATTACTGGGCAATTTATCCATCATTTTTTGGCATTTAAGGGGTCTATACTTGACTTTGAGAGGAAAGGAGTTCTGGGAAGAAGGAGGCATGGTGTTATGGCTATAGTATGGCCACTGGCACGAATGGGGGTAGGTGAGGAGTTGTACAAATGTAATGCAGAGCAAGGATCAGGCACAAGCTAGGAGGGTAAGAAGGTAATAATAATAATACCCACCTTATTCTCCCTTCCCTTCCCCACACTGAAAAAAAAAAAGAGTTTTCCTGCTAGTCAATCCGTTTACTTGCTGCTCCCATGGTCCTTCTTTAAGCTGTCAGACACAGTGGGAGCTGGAAAGCTTTATTCTTTTCCTAAACACTTGCCATCATTTCCAAGCTATTTGATAAAACTTGTTGGCCAACAAAACTCAAGCTGTTTGTTGTGTGATTTAATATGAAGATAAGAGATAAGGAGAAAGGCTTCCCCTTTTCAAAGGCTGGAGATATTTATTCCCTTGGGAAAACTGAGCTGGGGGCTGGGCCTTAAGAGAGCTCAAAAACATGGAGCCAGAGAGGACTGATGTTATCATTCCCTAGAAACCCTGTGAATGCATGAGTACTGATTTGAACCATAGACTTATTTTCTTCTTTTGTAAAGTAGGGAGTCTGAAAGCAGTCTCCTATGAGTAAAAGTTTATTGATTCAATCGGAGAGGCTGCAGTGTTAGGTTTCTCCTGTGTATGCATTTCAAATCAGGATGGAAAGGGGTGAGGGAGGAGGAGGAAGACTCTGTACATGCATGATTGTGTGTGATGCCACCATAGCAATTTGATGAAGTTACCAGCGTACTACCTTGTTCACAAGAGGGTTTAGAAGGAGGAGACGGACAAAGTGTTACTAGGGGTGGGGTGAAAATGGTAGCAAAAGAAGCAATGGGCACCAGAGGCCAAACACTCCCTGATCTCCACCCAACCTGTACCCAAGTGACATCATTCAAAGGTGTCTGATGAGGACCAGTCTTGCTCAGGGCTCTCCTATCCTGAGATGAATTTGTAAGGCCTCAGGTAGAGATAATTCAACTCATTTCTATCCATGTGAGACCCTGTGCAATCAGAATGCAAATTATATGTAGATATATGTAAAGTCTCTCCACTATTTCTGACTCTTCCATCTAGAAATTACCTACACCAACATCTTCATTTTACAGATGGGGAAACTGAGATTTAAAGGGAGACCTCGCCAAGGAAATAGCCTGATTATATGAGTTTATAATATCACATTCTTATAGGATAGACAATACCTAAAGGAAGTTTCAGCTGTCTTGTTAGACTGAAAGGTCCCATGGTCCTTAGCATGTAGCAGTAAAGCAGATGGTAACATATCTTTTAATATTTTGTTTCCACTGCTAAAGTCATATCTGTTTCTGATTTTGAGTCATTTGACAGTGCCCAGGACTTGGTTGTCAGAACTTTCCTTCCTGGGTCTTTAGTAACTGTGGGTGTTGAGGAGGGGATATTTGTAGCGATGCAGAAACAGTATCCAGGTCCCATCTCCAGTGAGGTTGCTTGATGGGAGGATTGATGACTGCAGAGGCTGGGCTAGACAGTACTGGCTTCCCAGAATTTTGGGGCTTGCCTACCCATTGGTGGCAGCTGGTCAATGGTTGATTTTTGCAGTGGGGATTTTTTCTGAAGGGGATTACTCCCCTCAATAATGGTTGAAGGGACTAGGCTAGAACAGGCCTGGTTCTCTGGGTAGGTGGGGAATAGTGCTATTCCCAGGTTCAGGCTCAGACTGTTGGATGGGTCCATCAAGGAGGTGGTGGCTGATAGTCTAGTGGTAGTTTGACTCATTTCCTCTCTTTCCCTCAGTATATCTTCTTGCAGCTAGCTACTCTGTGGGTAACTTCTGGTTTACAGTCAATGCGGATGACTGGCTCCTTCTCAGTAGTTGTTTCTCTGATGATTGCTTCAGGGTCTGGAGTTGAAGTGGAGGGGAGGGGCACTGGCCTTGCCATGGCTTTGGGGCTTACCTGTCCATCAATGGAAGTTGGTCAGTGGTTGGTTTTGGTGTTGTCTAGGAATTGTCACAGGAATTTCTTCCTTCAATAAGGACTTTAAGGACCAGGGGGTCAAACTCAGAGATCTTTCCAGCAAACAGTGAATTGATACTGAATGTGGCCCCTTGGCATATCCCATCTCTCTTCCCTTGGGCAGTCTGTAGAAATCACTGGAGAGGGTGGTTGAATTCACTTTAGAGTTCCATCCTTGTGGAGTGGAGGCAGATAAGGAATCAGTGAGGTAAAGATAATCAGAAGGTTCTCTCCAGCTATCTTTTTGCCTGAGGTCTTTGGAGTTTCCTAACACTGAGGGAGAAGCACCTCTCCTGGGGTCATTCAGTCTGTCAGTCTTCACATCTGTCCCAAACCTTTTTGAAGTATCCTGGACACTGGTTGGGGAGAGATTTAGAGGGAAGAGACTCAAGCTTTAGTCTGATGGCAGGGAATGGACATAGGCCCATGATGCAGACATTGAAAGACAGAGGCAGAATTAGGAATAGCCTGTTAGAGCAGGAGAGTGAAGGGGGAACTCTCCAGGGGGTGTGCAAATACAGGATCATAGATTTAGAACTAAAAGGAACCTTAAGGTTCATCTAGTCATCCCTTTGATTTTACAGATGGAGGAATGGAGTCCTAGACACATTAGGTGGCTTGCCCCAAACCATTTTAAATAGGACCATATATCCAGAGGCAGAAGGAGCCCTGTATGACATCTAGCCAATCTCTATTCTCACAAATGTAAGGTCATATGGGTAGCGTGATTGAAACTAGGCCCTCTGCTTCTAAACACAGGATGTTTTCCCTTGTGCCATGCTATATACTCATGGGATGGAAGAAGGGAAATGGAGAGGGACAGGCATTTATTAAATACCTCCTATTGGCCAGGCTCTATGCTAAATACTTGATGAATATTATTTAATTTGATCCTTACAGCTCTGGGAGGTAGGTTCTATTACTTATCCCCACTTTACAGCTGGGAAAACGGAGGCAAACAAGTTAAGTGCCTTGTCCAGGATCACACAGTTAGTAAGTATCTGAGGCTGAATTTGAGCTCAGGTCGTCCGTCTCAAGGCCCGGCTTTCTATCCACAGTGCCATCTATAGAACTCAGGAGAATTCCTGGAGTGGGAGGGATTATGAAACAAGGCTGAGAAGGGAAAAAGAAAGAGTCAAAAATTAGAAAGCTGGGAGAGCAACCCAGGCATGTGGAAGAAGGGAGAAGTATGTGTGGGTCAGTGTATATGGGAGCAAGTTTTCCTGGCTTGACTTGAGTAGAAAGTCTGGCGATTTAAGGTGGGGGTGAAATGGGGGGAAGGAAGGGGAAATATGTGGATGTGCCCAGAAATGCTAGAGAAAGCCTTTATTGAGTACTTAACCATGCATGTACTAAGCACTGTGTTAAAGTTTGGGAAGACAAGTACAAGTAAGAAAAGATTTCCTGCCCTCAAGAAGCTTACACTCTAATGGGAAGACAACACATAAAAGGGAGCTGGAATGGGGGGGGGTGGTGGGAGGTGAGGAAGGGTACCCACATGGAGCAAGAGTCAAGAGTGGTGCCAAGAGAGTAGTGGAAGAACATTGGATTTGTAGTCTGGAAACCTGAGTTCAGGTTTTACCTTTGTTATTGACTTGCTTTGTGATCTTGGCAAATCCCTTTCCCTTTTTGTTCTCCAGTTTCCTCATCTATAAAATGAGGGATTTGAACCAATCATAGGGATGCACTGGAATCAGCTCTAAGGTTGTAAGAGCTGATTGTTAAATTTTCAGTAAGAACATTTATTTGTACCTCAGAAATTGGCAAATGCTTACAAGTTATGGCTTGGTTTTGTTTATTGACTTAAGAAAGAGATGGAAGAAATTGTTTCATAATGTAGGTTAAATTTAAAGTGTGTTCTGTGTACATTCCTGCACCCCTATCCTAAGCTGGTTGTTAAATATTTACTAGCACATTCCTGGAACTTTATTTCCTGTTCACTAAGGGTCATTTCAGCTTTAGCAGATTTACAAGGTAGTTTACTAAATTGAGGGGCTGCACTTAAGGCAAGAGGCAGGAGCTAGGGAGATAGAGCAGGAACTTTGATGAAAATCACAGAGAGCAGATATAATCCTCAGCCCCAGGCTCCTCTTCAGCCTAATCAGGCAGACTTTCCCCTGGAGAGTTGGGGGGGGGGTGGTGGTGGTGGGGTTGGTGTAAGTGTATGGAAGTGATGCGATGGCAGTGTGATTTATAGATCAAATCTGGATCCCCAGGGCAGAAGAAAGTTGGAGAAGGGCAGGGGGTGGGAGGCCTTCCTCCCTCCTTTGCCTCCCTAACTTCCTTCCTTCCTTCCTTCCTTCCTTCCTTCCTTCCTTCCTTCCTTCCTTCCTTCCTTCCTTCCTTCCTTCCTTCCTTCCTTCCTTCCTTCCTCCTTTGCTTCCCTCCCTTCTTCCTGTCTGACTTACAAAAACATATATTAAATACCTACTATATGTAGACCTCACAAAGATCAGCAAGACCCAGTCCCTGCCCTTAATGAGATCATAATCTAATAAATACATCCTACAATCTGTCCTCCTTCCTAGCTTTTTACAGTCACTGCTACTTGCAAGCTGTGTGATCTTGGGTAAGTCACATTAACTAGGCCTGAGTTTTAGAGGCAGTTTGGATTAGTGAACAGAATGCTGGACTTGGAATCAGGAAGACTTGACCTCGAATGCCACTTCAGATGCTTGTTAGCCACATGGCCCTGGGTACTTGGACTTTCTCAGTCTGTTTCCTCATATGAGTAGTAGCACCAACCTCACAGTTTTGTTGCAAGTATCAGATGGGATAATAAGACCCTTAAATGGGAGCTCTTATTATTTGTCCATTTGGAAAATAAAGGGGCTGGCCTGGTTGGCCTCTGAGGTCACTTCCAGTCTCAAATCCTCTGGCCCTCATAAGGTCTGGTACAGTGGCAGAAGGAAGCAGAGCAGCTCTTCTCAGTGGGGTTTTGGTGATGGCCTCTCTCCAGTGGCTGTCTCTGCAATGAGCAGAGTGGCCCTGGCAGCCCTTGATCTTGGGGGCCAGCAAGGGAGGATGCTGAAGAACTGTGGGGCTGGCAGTGGGAGGAAACACTGTTGTCCAACCTGAACTGCCCCGTCAAGGCCACCCTCAAACCCCGATGAAAGGAACTGTTTTGGATATTTATGCACATGTCCTGTGAAATGGTATGATATTATGGCTAGAACGCCAGCCTCAAAACCCAGAAAGAGCTGCGTTCAAGTCCTGCCCCAGTCACTTAATGACTGTGTGACCCTGGTCATATCATTCCACTTCTGCTCTGAGAAACAGAGAAGATGCCAATCTGTATTGGTAGAGGAATTTCCTCATCTGGGTGTTCCTTAAGCCAATGTAATAATTAATAACAACAACAACAACAATAATAATAGCATTCATATTGTTTGTAGGGTGGTGTGGTGGATAGAGTGCCAGACTTGGAGTCAGGAAGCCTCATCTTCCTGAGTTCAAATCTGGACTCACTTAGTAGCTGTGTGTCCCTGGGCAAGTCATTTAACCCTGTTTGCCTCAGTTTCCTCATCTGTAAAATGAGTTGAAGAAGGAAATGGCAAACCACTCCAGTATCTGTGCCAAGAAAACTCCAAATGGGACTAACACAACTGAACAAAAGGAGGTTCTTTAAGATTTTCAAAACCCTTTATAAACCTAAACCAATGAAATAATAATATGTAATACAATAATGATAGCCGGCATTGTTCTAACTCTTCATGGTTTGCAAAGCACGCCATAATGTTATCTCATTGGATCGTTTGCTTTTCTGCTCCAGTCCCTGTTCCTAAGCTCTGCTCAAGTCATAAGTGGCACTTTGGGTCTTGGTGTGTAAAGGTTCAGTAATAACTATCTTTAGCCATTTCCCCTAAAGCTTCATGCTCAACAAGCTTAACCTGATTTTTTTTGAAAAGAAAAAATTACCCAACTTGTCATTGAGTGTGGGAGAGTATGGAGACTCTGTCTCCCTCTTTGGAAAGGAAGAAACTGAGGCCCTTAAGAGAAGCATCATGGTACTTTAGAAAGGATATTGGATTTAGAATCAGGACACTTGGCTTTGATTCTCAGCTCTGTCATTTACTAGCTGGGAAAGGTCACTTTAAAAAGTCTGTGCCTCAGTTTCCTCACCTGCAAAAAAACAAAAAACACCAACTTGAATGATCTACCTTGCAGCATTATTGTGAGGGAAGTGATTTGTAAAAGCTTGACTCCAATTAAAAAATGTGCATTTATAAAGAGCAGTATTAGAGGGTGTCCTTTGGTGGGCCCCTCCCATCCCATCCCTCTGGGCTCCAAAGCTTTTCGCCACCTTCTTCTCCTCTTCGGCTTTCTGCCCAGACATTGCTGTCTGCACCTGATCCCTGAGCCAGCAACTTGGCAAATGTACCCCATGAGCTCATGGGGAGGAGTAAGCTGGCAGGCCCTCCAGTCCTGCTGAGAACTGTGGCAGGTGTATGGCAGAAGCCTGGAACAGGAGCCTTTTTAATCCCTCCTGGCCCTGTCCTCACGTAGAAGGAGGCTCCTCAAATACAACCAGTGTTTCCTCTTCTTCCCCCCATTTTCCTCTGTCTCCTCAAGGGAGCATGGAATCAGAGGAAGCTGACTGAGACTGGGATATGAGAAATTGAGATTAGGTTAAAGGAAAGATTTTCTGTTCCTAAGAGTAGATGCTGGCTGAGATGGGGAAGATCTTCCTTCTCTGAGAATTCAGAAGTCGAGTGGCAAAAGGAGAGAGATTCATAGAGTTACTTGGAGGGGACCCTCTGAAACCAGACTCTGACGAATGCAGGAAAATGACCTTCTAAGGTTTTATGGTCCAATGCAGTCCTGGGAGAAGTTACCACTGTATAGAATAAGAGTGATGAGGAGAAGAATGGCTGAGGGTCACAATAGAGCACATCAAGGTTTGCAAACTGTACACAAACTATCCCACTTGACCCAGTTGGAGGTTAAGGGTCCAGAGAGGGGAGACCTTTGAGGAACATAGCCCTGGCTACTGTGAACACTAATCTAAAATCTGGAAGATATTTATCAAGCACTTACAATGTGGAAAGAACCATGTTAGGTGCTAGGGATGCAAAGATTAATTTAAAACATTAATATTGAAATTAATCAAAATATTAATTATTAAAATAATTATTAAAAATAAATTAAAATATTAATTTAAAAATAATTCTGGCTTTTAAGGGGCTTGCATTTTGGACCAGTGTGGGGGAAGAGAAGGAGAAGGGATGCAATATGTACACAGATAAGCAAATAAAAGGAAATGCAGAGTTATAGAATAATTTTAGGAAGAAGAAAGAGCTTGTGTGGGGGGGATCTGACCCTCTCATTCATCTCTTCATTCATCTACTTTCAGATATTAATCTAGTCATTCATACATGCAAAAAATCTGAGTGCCCATTCTGTGTATAGCACTGGGAAGAAAACACAGCTTATAATCATGTTCCAATGATCAGAAGTTGAACAGAAGGAAGTAAATAAACCATTAGTTTTTCATTTCTACCTGAGCTGGAATGGGTAGGAATGGACTGGGACTGCAGTGGAGAGAGAATGTCATGGAAATCTCCCCTGACCACCAAGGCCATGGCTCCTGGGTTTGGTGGATATAGTGTGATGGGTCAAAGGGACGGGAACAGAAGAAACCTTCCCAACTCAAAGACCTTCCTTTCTTTTGGCATTCATTCACTTATTAATTCATTCATCTATCCATTTGTTCATTCAATAAACATTTATTAAACACCAACTATGTGCAAACTGGGCAGCTAAGTGACTCAGTAAATAGAGTGCTGGGTCTGAAGTCAGGGACACCTGAGTTCAAATCTGGGCTCAGACACTTAATAGCTGTGTGACACTGGGAAAATCACTTAACCCTTTTTGCCTCAGTTTCCTCACTTGTAAAATGAGCTGGAGAAGGGAATGGCAAACTGCTTCAGTATTCTTGCCAAAAACACATCGCCGAAGAGCTGGACACGACCACCACCACCACCACAGCAACAACAACCAATGTGCAAACCATGGAGAAGTATCACTGGGGTGCGTGGGAGGGCAAAGGTATAAAAAAGATAAGTAAACCATGGCTCTCGCCCTCCAGTAGAGCTATAAGAAAAGAAGCGAGTCACCATCACCCTACCTGGAGGCCGGGGTGTGACCGAGAGGGCAGAGATGCCATCAAGTCATAGGACGATATGATTTTAGATTTAGATTTAGGATCTTAGAGATTGTCCAGCTTGGTTAAAACCCCTCATTTTACAGATGAGGGTGCTGAGCCCTGTAAGAACACTTGGCCAAGGTTACACGGCTGTTAAGCAAGCCTGTAGATGGAGAGGTGGTAGGACTTTAGAGATGATCAGGCCCAACCCCCTTGTTTTCCAGTGGAGGAAATTAGGGTCTGGACAGAGGAAGTGAGGTGGAATTGGAGCTTGGGTCTTCTGCCTCCAAAGTCAGGGGACCTGATACCTCTATTATCTACTTTTTCATTTCCCTTCTCTGAATCTCTTTCATATGGTTAGTATGTGCTCTGATTTCTTCTCACCTGCTTAAATATATGCCTCTCCCATAATTTTTGGCTCTAGAAATACTCTTTTTTTTCTTTTTGGAGGGGGGAAGATAGGGCAATTGGGTTTAAGTGACTTGCCCAAGGTCACATGGCTAGTTCTGTGTTAAGTGTCTGAGGCTGTATTTGAACTGAAGTCTTCCTAACTCCAGGGCTGGTGCTCTATTCACTGTGCCAACTAGCTGCCCCTAGAAATACTCATGCCAAGAAGCCTTCCTTGCTTGGTGAAAGGACAGACTAAAGTTTCTCAGGACCCTTTTTATGGGTCTCCAGGCCTCAACCCTCCTGTTCCCCATCTCCTTCTCCCCTCAGTGTTTTCATTCCATTCCATTTAATTCAGTACAACCAACAAGTATCCATTTCATGCTGTGTAGTTGCCTTTGCCCTTTGCCCTCCTCCCAGTCCCAACCACATTCCCTTCAGCTTGACCGAGATGTTGCACCTTCAGTGCCTGGGTCTGAACTGGTCTGTTGCTTTTGTGTGTTACCTCAGCTTGGTATAAAGGGTAGTGCATCCTGCTGAGACAGAATCCCCAGAGTCAGGACTTGCACCTGTTTCTGGAACTCTCCTTTTATAGAAGTTTCATCATGCATCGGGTCACAGAGCCACAGAAAGCAGTGCAGGAAGGCACTTGAGCTGAGGCCGGAAGGGGAAAGGATACACAGATTAATTAATACAAATCCCCAAAGCCCCATTTTGTGCCTGTATTCTTGAAGTGGAAGATTCATTGGCTTTGAGTTAGGGTCCTGGCTCTGACCCTTACTGGCTGTGTGACCTTGGCTCAGTCCCTTCACCTCTGAGTCTGTCTTTTCAGGGCTAATCACACTAGCCCTCCCAACCTCATAGGATTGTCATGAGGAAGCTTCTTTGTGACGCTGAAAGTCTTGCATGAGTGTGAGCTGTTATTATGAAGCCACTCCTGGCTCCAGGCTCCACACCTTGCTTCCTATTATTTCTCCAGGCCTAGAATAGCCTTCCCCTTCTTCTCTGTTAATCTAAACCACACTCAGCCCAGTGCCAGCCTTGCCTCCTCCAAAGGGGCCAGTCCACATACCAGCCCTCACTGAGCTCTCTAGTTACTGACTGTACTCAGCCCTGCTAGGCTTATTCTCTGGGGATTTGTAAGGCATAGCATAGCACTTTTGCTCCCATAGAGACCTGTCCTGATTGTTAACTATTTCTTGTCGTGTTATTTAGTTATTCCAATTGTATCTGACTCTCTGTAACCCGTTTGGGGTTTTCTTGGCAGAGATACTAGAGTGGTTTGCCATTTCCTTCTCTAGCTCATTTTACAGAGGAGGAAACGGAGGCAAATGAGGTGAAGTGACTTGCCCAGGGTCACACAGCTAGTAAGTTTCTGAGGTCAGATTTGAACTCTTTCTGACTTTTCTGGTGCTCTACCCACCAAGCCATGTAGCTGCCTATTTCATGGATATAATTAAATAATTTAAGTAAATATTAAGTGCCTACTGTATGTAAAGAACTCTTCAAGGGGCTGGTGCAGATACTGAGTGTAAAGGAGATCCAATTACTGCTCTCACGTTTCTTACAATGTAGCATGGGAAAAGGCCAGGAGTCAGGAAGACCCAAGCTCACATTGGGCCTCAGGCATTTACTAGCTGTGTGACCCTGGGCAAGTCACTTAACCCTGTTTGCCTCGGTTTCCCCATCTACAAAAAGAGCTGGAGAAGGAAATGGCAAAACAGTCCAGTATCTTTGCCAAGAAAACCCCAAACGGGATCATGAAGAGTCAGACATGATTGAACAACAACAAAAACAGGGGCAAGGAAAGGAAGGAAGGAAACAAACATTTATTAAGCACCTACTGTTGCCAGGCTAAGTACTTAACAAGTATTATCCCATTTGACCCTCATGATAACCCTTGGAAGGAGATGCTGTTATTTTCCTCATTTTACAATCTGAGGAAACTGAGGCAGAGTATAATCAACTTGCCCAAAGTCACACAGCTAGTAATTATCTGAGGCTGAATTCGAACATGGATCTTTTTGACTCCAGACCCAGGACTTTATCCACTGCACTAATTAGCTGATGTACATAAGTGACTATAATATACAATCTGACTTGATAAATGCATTAGGAAAACATTGAGTGAGTTCTGAGGGAGGAAAGTGTGAAAATGTAAAGGACAGGTATGAATTCAATAGACAAAGAAAGAGAGCAAGGCCCTTCCGCCATCTTGGCATCTGGGCTATGGTCTAAGGCTATCTTTGCTGGTTCCAATGTGGTCTGTGAAACCAGAGAGAACACACAGCTCTTTGGAAAACTGAAGGAGTGTATGCCCAGGAGGAAACTGAAATTCTATTTAGGCAAGAGATAGGCCTGTGTATACAAAGCAAAGATCTGACAGAAATGGCAGCAAACTCTACTGAGCCAGAGTATTCTGGAGCAAAGTTCCTTAGGCTCATAGAAACAGTGGCATGCTTTGAGCCAAGTTCTGAAGCAATGTTCCTGCATTGGACATGGGGACTGGGTGATACCATATCCCTTAACAATTTAGAATGTTGCTGAAAATGAAATAAAATTGTATCTGGGGGTGGCTGGGGAAGAAGGCATAGAATGGCGAAGAGGCCATTCTTAGCAGGCATATGATAAACTTAATCTCCTTAACTCAGTTGTGAGCTCCTCAAGGTTGATAAGTCTTTGGGTCTCTCTCATATTCTAGCCTAGTTCTGGTCACATTGTTGGATCTATAAATCTTTACTGCTTGATACCAGTTGTAGCAGGAAGAGGACCCATTGGGAGGTGATCCTGGAGGGGGGAAACCTGGGAAGGATACAAAGCCATCATTTGACTACCTCCCCCCCCAATAATCTGTGAGAGGCAGAGTGGCAATAATGACCTGAGAGCTGTCCTTGGAGTCTGGAAGACCTGTGTTCAAGTCCTGCCTCTGACACAGGTTTGACTGTGTGACTACGGGTGTCACTTTATCTGTCCATGCCCCAAGCCACTTTCTAAGACTCTAAATTGCAGAAGAAGGAACTCCTCTGGATTGGTTGAGAAAGTTTCTCACTAGCAGCTTTGTATACTGATGAAATCACAGGTCTGGTCAAAAAATAAAAATCGCTGGACTGCCCACAACAATCCATGAGGAAGATGATAGTATCATAGCTGAGAGATCTATTTTATAGCACTTAACTTTTTCTAATGCTTACTAACTTTTTCTAATGCTTTACTTATCACTGTGAACATATTATCACACTCTAGCCTTACAACAGCCCTGTGAAGGCAGGGACTACAAAGAATTAGCAGTTCCCCTTTATGGGTGAGAAAAGTTAGAGTCAGAGATGTCATATGACTAATTTGTATTAGGTGTAGGATTTGAACGCAGTTTTCATGACTTCAAATGCAGGATTCTTTCCATAACAGCCCATGACTTATCCTGCATCATAGAACACTTCAGTTCCCTTGTCTAGGGAGCCTCTTGTCTCTGATACCTCGCTACTCCCCTCCCCCCCCATCCCCATCCTTGACCTTGGTGACTCTCTCTCTGCTCCATACTGTTTCCTAGTGCCTATTAACTCCCCTCCGCCCCAAATCCTGGTGCTCACTGAGCCCTTCACTAACTCTCTAGATGACTCTGGAGGAGAAAGTGAGGCTGGCGACCCTCTCTCCCCCAAATCAAAGTCAACTGCAAGTCATGTCATCATCTCCCTGATGTCATGGTCCTCCTTGAGGACGAAGGACAAACAAAGTTACTCTCCATCCCCAGCTTCAGCCCCTCTTTGTGCCAGTACCAGGCCTATTCTATGAGAATTTGTGATGTACGATTTAATACTTTATTCCATCCCAGACTGACTAGCCAAGTGGCACAGAGGTTAGAGTGCTGGACCTGGAGTCAGGAAGACTCATCTTTGTGAGTTCAAATCTGGCCTCAGGCACTAACTAGCCAGGTGACCCTGAGCAAGTCACTTTACTTCACCCTGTTTGCCTCAGTTTCCTCAACTGTAAAATGAGCTGGAGAAGGAAATGGCAAACCACTTCATTATCTCTGCTAAGAAAACCCCAAATGGGAGTCACAAAGAGTTGAACGTGACTGAAAACAACAATAATAACGACATACAGACCTATCCCAGGTGTTAATTGTCCTTTAGAAGATCATAGGATTCAGATTGAATTGGACCTGAGAGGTCATCTAGGCTGCCATTTCATAAATGAGAAGGCTGACTTTCCTCAAGCCAGCTCCCATGGCTAGGAAGGCCCAAAGATCGAATTCAAACCTGGGTCTCCTGACTCCAAATCTAGATTTTCTGCTTTACACTTGGGTGTTGGGGTTCACCAGAGGACCCCACAAAGAAGGTTTAGACCATGACATCACTGATCCAGGAACTCCTGCCCCTTCCCGCCCTGCCTGGTGCTTAAGGGGGATTAAAGATGCTTTGGGAATTGCATGTCAACACAGTGTTTCTTTATCATTGGACTATCAAGCCAGCCTTCCCCATGAATATTTCCTCTGGGGTTGTGCAGCCACCACTGCCAGCTACCTGTCTCTGCATGCCAGCCAGCGGCTCCTGCTGTGGCTCCAAACCCCAAATGACAGCAGGGGCTGCTCTGAGGAAGGTGCAGGTGGGAGAAACTTGAGTGGCTAGCTCAAATCCTGGGCCCTACCCTGTCCTGTTCACTGGTGGGAGAAACTCAAAGGGAGGAGAAAATATGGGTCCTGCTCCCAGAATCTCCTAGGTCTGTCAGAAAGGAGATGAGACACATACCCCAGGACACAGCTTGAGAGATGAGGTCAGGAACAGGACCTGGTGGACAGGGCTCTGGAGGGCAGAACTGGGGAGGGGATGGGGGGAGGTCAGGGAAGGCTTCTTGCTGGAAGAGAGGAGCAGGGTCCTGAGAGGGGAGGCAGGACTGGTGTGAGCAGGGGCTGTCTTCCAGCCTAGGAAGAGAACAATAGTTTACAAAGGCCAAACATTTATGAAGTGAGAGAGCTTTGTGTAAGACAGTCTGGACTGATTGGGGGGGGTAGGTAAGATGAGAGTAAATAATTGTATGAGGAGGAGGAGGAGGAGGAGGAGGAGAGAGAGTGAATATTGTTGAAATCACTGTAAGAATATTGGATTTGGGGCGGCTAGGTGGTGCAGTGAATAGAGCACTGGTTCAAATCCAGCCTCAGACACTTAACACTTACTAGCTGTGTCACCTTGGGCCAGTCATTTAACCCCAACTGCCCCACTTTCCCCCTTCCAAAAAGAAAAAAAAAAGAATAGGGTCAAAGAGTTGTCATTCACTGTGGGTCTTCTAGGAAAAAGACATTAGGAAAGCAGACAAGGTTGAAGGATGATGGATCATAGTGCTTTTATCTAGAGAAGGGCTATGCATTCACTCTGTGACAATGGGTGTAGCAGTTTCCTCCTCTGGGCCTCAGTTTACTCATCTGTTAGATGAGGGGGTTGAGTCCCTACAGTCCTTCCCAGGTCTGACATTCTTTGGTTCTATGACTTGGTCACGAAAGTGGATTTTAGTTCTTAGCTCAACTCCCTCATTTTACATATGAGGAAAGTGAGGCCCCAAAAGGAGCCCAATCAGAACATATTGGAATATTGAAGCTTGAGAGGGCTACATTTAGGACAAGTAGAAAGGAGCAGAAGGGAGTGAACTGGGCCTTCACTACCGTCTCAGCTCTAACATTCTTAATCTATGACTTTTACTCGGAGAAGGAGGACACAGTCTTTGACTCACTGTTCTACAAACTAAAGGAAGCAGGTTCCAAATGGGGCAGGAGGAAATCAAAGCACCTCCTTGGCTTCGTTGCCTTGACCTTGTTGTCTCATTGTCTCCTTGTTGAGCTGACCCAACTTAAGAAACAATTAGTTGGCCTCCACCCCAGGGTGGCCGCTTCTTCTGGGGTAGGTCCTGCTGATGGCTCCATCTGCCTTTCTCTCCCCACTGGGGAAATTGGAAGGCCCTTGTCCATGAAAGACCGCACCAGATGGCTTCTGCCCCATTTGGCCCCTGGGCTCAGGGTCTGGGCTCCTTCTGCCCTTCCCAGAATCCCCTCACCTTGCAGCCACCTGGCTCTTGCTGGGAATGTTTTTCCCATGTGGGTGTCAGGCAGGGCGTTTCCAAGTTGGTGAGAAGCCTGACGACTGCATGTGGGGACTGGGATTGTTTGCCAAATCTGGGCTAGGTCAGGGGCTACCACCGGGGAGGAATGCTCCTTCCATCACTCTGGGCAGATACAAGGGAATAGCTATTAGCATGCTTATTAACATAAATTTAAATACAATTGCTCTATAGATCCCAGGCCAATCAGACTCCATGTTTGGAGTTGGATACAGGTCTTAGGGAACCCTGGCAGAAGGGACATGAACACAGAGCAGAGAATCAGGGAGATTCTTTTTGCATTTCCTTTAGTCTCCCACACCCTTCACTAGATCTGGGCCTCTATGTTCTTTCCTCCTTTTTCCTTTTCTTCCTTTTCTTTATCTTTCCCTCTGTCTTTTCTTCCATTCTGTCTTTCCCTTTCTCCCTTTTCATTTCAGTCCATCTCATTCTTCTTATCAATCTCTCCCCTCCCTTCAGTCTCCTCGGTTCTCCCACATCCCATATCCCCTTTCTTTTCAGTGTCTTCCTCTCCCTTAACCTCCCCTTCTTCTTAGTCTTCCCTCTCTTTCTCTTCATCTCCCCCTCTCTCCTTGTTTCTCCACTCAATTTCTCCCTTTCACTTTCTCCTTTTCTTTCTCCCACACTCTCCCCTTCCTTCCTGCTCCAGTCTTCCTCCTCTTCTCTTCTTCTTAACCTCCTTCTCTCTCTATCCCAATCTTCTATCTTGTCTCCTATGTCCTCCTTTCTTTCCTGCTCCATCATTTCTCGATCTTCTTCTGCTTCCTTATTTCGCCCATCTCAGTCTTTCCTTCTGGAGCCCTAGCGAGTACTAGTGGCTTGAGTAAGGCTGAAGCATCCTGGTATGCCCAGTCCAAGGCCTGGACTGGACGATTCCTCTCCCTTGTCCTCTGCTCTCCTGGTGGCCCCAGCTTGGAAGCCCTATGGTGCCACCTGCTGCCCCAGGCTGACTGTGCCTCAGGCTCTGGACCAAGCCTGCTTTTGTTGACACAGGTGGCGACTGCTGATGCTGCCCCTTGCTTTTCCACGGCTATCCCTGTAGAGGCTCCAGAAGCAGACCTGCTGCTCCCTCCCTGTGGGCATGAGAGGTTTGTCTGAATTGTGTGCTTGGATATGCACAAGTTCATGGTGTGGAGACAGGAGTGAATGAAGTATGTCTCAACATATGTATAACTGTCGTGTAGGACTTTACTTTTTTTTTTTTTGGCTTTTTGGAGGGGGGGAGGGCAGGGCAATTGCGGTTAAATGACTTGCCCAAGGTCACATGACTAGTAAGTGTTAAGTGTCTGAGGCCGGATTTGAACTCGGGTCCTCCTGACTCCAGGGCTGGTGCTCTATTCACTGTGTCACCTAGCCACCCCTGTGTAGGACTTTAGAGATTATTATTTCAATTCCCTCTCTATAATGAAAATAATAAGAATAGCAAGTATTTATATAATATTTCAAGGTTTACAAAGCTCTTCGTCAATGTGATCTTAGATTCTCATAACAGCCCTGGAATAATAGGTGCTATTATTATACCCATTTTATAGATGAGGAAACAGAGGCAAATAAGTTATGTGACTTGCCTAGGGTCACTTAACTAGTAAGTATCTGAGGCCACATTTGAACTCAGGCCTTTCTGACTCCAGGCCCAGAGTTTCATCCACCTATGGGAAAACTGAGGCCCAGAGAGGGAAAGTTGTTTGCCAAAGCAGAGTTAGGATTTGAACCAGGTCTCCTGACTGTAAATGCTCTTTCTAATACAACAAGGGTTCTTAACCTGTTGTTCTTCCTTGGTTTTCGAAGGGACTGATGACATCATGAGGATGATGTCTTGACTTGTGTGAATTGGATTTAAGTGAGGCAGAGTCTCACAAAGTCATCAGCCTCACTGTAGTCCAGAGTCATCAAAGTCAAGACGAATGGCGATATTCCTGTTTTACAGATGAGGAAACCGAGGCAAGAAGAGGTTAAGTGACCTGTCCAGGCATCACACAGTTAGGAAGTATCTGAGGCCAGATTTGAACTCAGGTCTTCCTGCCTCCAGGCCCAGCGCTCTACCCACTGGGCCATCCAGCTGCCAGAGTCCCTGGAGTGAATGGTTACCTGTATACCTTTATTCATGCTTTAGTAGAAATGGCAGGCGTTTGTTGTAACTGTGCTTTTCGTAAGGAGATGTTCATGTTGGTGACCTTGGGAATGGTGTATGAACATTTATTTGTACTTTTGAGGGTACTCTGTGTGCATGTTGGGTATTAGTGTGTTTGTATATCTCCCTGAGCGTTTCCATTCGCTTTTGTATTTCTAACACAGTGACATGTGTAGGCATGTTTCCCTACATGCATGACAGATGTGGGAATACACAGGTGTATGTTCCCTTAAGTGAGTGTGGGCATGTGGACAGGAACACGTGTGTGCGGTGGAGTGAATTGGAAGAAAGGACGTGTGTGTACGTGTGGAAGCATGTGTCCTCGGAAGCCAGGGAACTGGGTGAGGTTTTAACTTCCCCGAAAGGGGAAACGTTTAGTGATTTTACAAGCTTTTAAAAAATATGACAGTGTCTCCTGACAAAGTGAAGGGACGCTGGCTTGTGGATCTCACGCTTCATTCAGGCTTGATGTTAGCCTCTGCACCTACAGTTACAAGACTGAAAGGCAGCAGCATCCACCACCCTCCCTCCCTCCCTTATTCCCCCCTTCTCTCCCTCCTCTACTTGCCTTGGAGCCCCAGAAAGATCAGGTGAGAGAACAGTGATGTCATTCCCTATTTTTCAACATCCATCCACACCTAACAGAAACCTGCCAGGGACCTTTCTAAATTCAAACCCAAATTCAACACACCTTTGAAAGTATCAAAACACAAATATTAAGCACAATGTAGATGAAATAAGAGTGTAGATAAGACATTCCCAGAGGAGAAGACAAACAGATGTATGGGACAAAAACACAGAGAGATGTGTATATATGTGTACATATTTATCTAGATAGAAATATATGTATCTTGTTATTGTAGGGGCAGCTAGGAGATACCATAAGTCACAGAGGGCTGGGTCTTAGGGAGACCTGAATTCAAATTTTTCCTCAGACACTTACTAGCTGAATGACCCTGGGCAAGTCACTTAAACCTGTTTGCCTCAGTTTCCTGAAAGATATGTGTGTGTATATATATATATATATATATATATATATATATATGTATGTGTGTGTGTGTGTGTTGTTATTGTAGGGGCAGCTAGGAGACTCCATAGTTCACAGAGGGTAGACCCTAGGGGGACCTGAATTCAAATTTGTCCTTAGATACTTACTAGCTGTGTGACCCTGGGCAAGTCACTTAAACCTGTTTGTCTCAATTTCCTCATTTGTAAAATGTGTGTGTATATCTGCATAAATGTATGTGTGTATATATGACTAAATATATATGTATATTTAAATTCAATATGGGCATACATATATACCTGAAGGCTACTTGATTTGGTCAATATAAGAACTGATTCCATCAGCACAGATTATCATTTATCACAGGATCATTGATTTGGAGCTAGAAAGGGACTTCAGAAGCACTTGAATCTGACCCCTCATGTTACAGATAAGGGAACTGGGACATAGAGTTTCAGTGCTTTGCCCAGGGTCACAAAGAAACAAATCTAAGGCAAGATTTGAACTTGGGTTTTCTTCACCCCAGGTCTGGCATCTTATAGATTAGACTAGAGGTGGGGAATGCAGCTTCAAGGTCACATGTGACCCTCTAGGTCCTCAAGGGTGACACTTTGACAGAATTCAAACTTCAAAAGTCAGTTAAAGGGGCACCCTTGAGGACCTACAGGGTCACATGCGGCTTTGAGGCTGCATTCCCCACTCCTGGACTAGGCCATGTTGTCTATGACATGGTAGACCCTAGGTAGTAAGTAACATCTCCTCTCCACTCCATCCCCATTGCCGCAAGCCTAATCCTCATGATTCATAGCATTGGCAAAGTGCTTTCTCATTTGATCTTCTCAACAACCCTTGGTGGAAGGTGCTGTTACAATCCTCATTTTTCCAATGAAGTAACTAGAACAAACAGAGGTTAAGTGACTTACCCAGGGTTACACAGCTAGTAAGTGACAGAGACAAGATTAGAACTTGGGTATCTGAGGCACATAGAATTAAAGTGACTTGCCCAGGGTTGTGCATTAATGTTAAGTGTTAGAGGTGGGTTTTAAGTTCATTTTTTTTTCTGACTTCAAGCCCAACAGGCATAAGAATACATATAATCTATAACTTATACCTATATAATATTATGGTATGAGTTCATTGGCTATTTGGAAAACATAGTATTATTCAAGATCAAAGGGGAGAGGTCCTTGCTGACTAAGGGAGAAAGCAAGGAGGCTCCACAGAAGAGAAAACATTTGAGTTGGTTTTAAAGGCTGAGTAGAAATTGTGAACAAAGGAATGGAGAGGGGGAGTACTGCAGCTTGGCTAGAGTGTAATAGGAGTAATAAGAGAAAAAGCTAAAAAATGAGTGGTGCCAGCTTGCTTAAAATAGCCAGAGGGTTTTAAATACCAGGGAACCCTTTTTGAACTTTATTCAGGCAGGAACTGGGAGCCACTGGAGATATGGGAGCAGAGTGGTAATAGGAACAGATCTTCTCTGCTGTTTTCTCACCATGCTTTCTACATTCCTGCCAGTTTCCACATCTCCTCCCTCTCGGGCCCTCTAATGAAAAATTAGACCAGGTCTCTCTAATAGGGGTCTGATAGGGGAGTTTTGGACTTATCTTCCAGGGAGCCAGGGCTCCAGGGCATTTTGCCGTCATCTCCCCACCATGCCACTGGGCATGACTCTTCACCCCCACTTTTCCTCCTCTTTATGTGTTAGCTTCCCCATTGGAACGTAAACTTCTTGAGGGAAGGCATTGTCTTGCTGGGTTACTTTTCTATCTTTGGTACTTCACATACATATACATAATAAGAGCTTAATATACATAAGTGCTTTATATACATAATAAATGCTTAATAAATAAGTGCTACCTGTCTATCTAGGGCAGGTAGGTGACACAGTGGATAGAGCACCAGACCCGAAGTCAGGAAGACCTGAGTTCAAATTTGACCTCAGAGACTTACTAGCTGTGTGACCCTGGGCAAGTCATTTAACCCTGTCTGCCTCCATTTCCTCATCTGCAAAATGAGCTAGAAAAGGAAATGGCAAAGCACTCCAGTATCTTTGCCAAAAAAACCCAAAGTGGGGTCATAAAGAGTTGAACATGAATGAAAACGACTGCACAACAACTTCTATCTATTGCTTCCCTCTGAAATTATCTATAATTTATCCTGCATATATCCTGTATTATTGGTATTTAGCTATTTACATGTTGTCTCCCACACTAGGCCATGAGGTCTTTGAGAGCAGGGACTGTGTTTTTTTCTGCTAGTACTTAGAAGTAGCATTTATTAGGTACTTATTGGCTATTATCTATCTATCTATCTATCTATCTATCTATCTATCTATCTATCTATCTATCTATCTATCTATCTGCCTGTCTGTCTGTCTGTTTATCTCTCTATGTACCTATCATCTATCTTTCCACCCAACTATTATCATCTGTCATCAATCTGCTCATCTATCATCTATCTCTGTATCCATCTACCATCTATCTACCTATCCATCCATCCATCCATCTTTCTATCTTTGTATACATCTATCTAATATATCTATCCATCTATTCATCCATTTATCTGTCTGTCTGTCTATCTATCTATCTATCTATCTATCTATCTATCTATCTATCTATCTATCTATCTATCT
>NW_027186342.1:151973-173078 GCF_028583685.1 Petaurus breviceps papuanus
TCTATCTATCTATCTATCTATCTATCTATCTATCTATCTATCTATCTGTATCCATCTATCATCTATCTACCTATCCATCCATCCATCCATCCATCCATCCCTCCCTCCCTCCCTCCCTCCATCCTTCCGTCCGTCCGTCCATCCATCCATCCATCCATCCATCCATCCATCCATCCATCCATCCATCCATCCATTCATCCATCCATCCATCTCTCTCTTTCTCTGTCTGTCTCTATCTATTTATCATCTATTTATGTGTAAGGAATAATATTGGCCAGAGAGATAGGGGTGCTGAGAATGGGAACACAAAGATGGCACCTATTTCAATAGACCAAATTTCTAGTGATGATGACCCAAATGCGCTAGGTTGTATCCCTGTTCATCAGCCCAGAGCAATTATGCCAGGGCCATCAGCTTTGTTAAGAGGGAGCTTGAGGAATTATGAGGACGAACTCTCTCCCCAGTTCCCATGCTCAGTTTCAGACCCTCCCTCTCCTTCTGTTCTTGTCTTATATCAGGAAGACTTGGGTGGAGACCTAGCTCTGTTTCCTGCATGTCCTGAAATGATCGCTTCACCTCTGTGGGCCTCCATTTTCTTATTTGTAGAGTGAAGAGACTGGCCTGGCTGGTCTCTGAGGCTCCTTCCAGGGAGGTCCTGGTGTCACAGAGTTCCTCTCTCTGGAGCCTCCCCTCCTCCCTCCCTCAACCCAGACCTGGACCAGAATTTTTACTCCAGCACTTACCTGGAAAAGTCACTTCCCTCAGCTCTGTTTCACCATCTATAAAACGAGGAACATAATGCCTTACTTGACAAGGTTATTGTGAGGAAAAGATTTTATAAACCTTAAAAGGCTATATAAATGTGAGTTCTTTTATTACTATGACTCACAGTTAAGGAGGTTGGAGTAGGAGGCAGATGTAGTTAATAGAATGCTTAAAACTGGAATCAGGATGACCTGAGTTTAAATCCTGTCTCAGATATTGCTGTGTGACCTTGTTCAAGTCATTTAACCTCTCTGTGCTTGTCTCCTCATGTGTAAAATGAGGGGTTAGACTCCATGGCCTCCAAGGTCCTTTCCAGCTTTGAATCTATGATTCTATAAAGTTGGGGGCAGTCAGGACCCAACAGGTTGGTAGGGCTAAAGTGACCCTGACCAATCACAAAATCTCAGGAGATAAGAGTCAAAGCGGGAAGTCACTGAAACCTGAAATAGGTACCTAGAGACCAGGTAGGTTCCTATTCTGGCTCAGACATCTGCTGGGTATATGACTTTTTCTAAGCCTCAGCTTCCTCATCTGTAAAATGGGAATAGTAATACCACCCTTGTTGTGATAACCAAAGGAGAAAATGTAAATCAGACACTTTACAAACCCCAAGTCTATGTAGGAGCTATGGTTATCATTGTCTGGGTGTGAAGACCAAGACAGGGGGTTCATCTCCATCTGGTCGGGGTGAGAGGAGAACCAGGACAGGAATATAGACCTATAGAGTCTAACACCCAGGGATGATGCCTCAGGTGTACTGGTCCCTCACATGGGGTGCACACTGAACAGGGCTAAGACTATTCTCTTGTGTCTGATGTGGAATTAGTAATTAGATTCCTATACTTAGTTAAAACAAGCTATTCTCACTCTCAGTGATGCAGGAAAAGCAGAGCTTTCCCCTTATTCTGGTGTGGTCTCCTTGTTGCATCCAAGGAGAGGATGGGGGATGCCTGGGCCTCCAGGTACTTAACTCTACCTATAGGGTCCATATGCCAAAAATGTTTGAGTTTTCCCTAAGCAGATCCAACTAGAATCATGAATAGATATGTTTGGGGAATTTTGATCAAGGTGGTGCTGGGCCTAAAGTCAAGAAGACCTGAGTGGAAATGCAACCTCAGATACTTACTAGCTGTGTGATCCTGGGCAAGTCACTTAAGCCCTTTTCAGCCTCAGTTTCTTCATCTGTAAAATGGGGAGAATAATAGGACATACTTCATGGGGTTGTTGTGAGGATCAAAAGAGATAATGTATAAAACACCACATAAATGTTGTTGTTATAATTGTTATATCCAGCACTTAGCATATTTTCTGGAGCATAGTAGGGGTTTAAAAATATTGATTGCGGGGCGGCTGGGTGGTGCAGTAAATAGAGAACTGGCCTTGGAGTGAGTCAGGAGGACCTGAGTTCAAATCCGGCTTCAGACACTTAACACAAAAACTAGCCATGTGACCTTGGGCAAGTCACTTAACCCCAATTGCCCTCCAAAAAGCAAAAAAAAAATTAATTGATTGATTATGATCATCATTGTCATTACTGATTTCTAAACCCAACTTCTAAAGCTCATACTCAGATGGCATGGTCTTGAATGATAGATGCCCACTGAGACAAAACTCTAGGCTTCCTATCTTTCTTTCGTAAAAACAAAAACAAAAACAAAAACCCAGATACTACTGCCTTTGATTTGTAAACCACAGCCATTTCCCAGTGGGATTTGCCCTGCCCCAACCCCCTCCAACCATTATCAGCACCACTCTTGCACTATTGTATCCCCCCTTATAACAGAAGTGTCTTCCCTTTGTAAATCTGTCTCAGGACATCTATTTAACTAATACACAAACACACACATGGAAATCAGGTAGCAGTGACATTGAAAAATCATGAAATCAAATAACTTCTACTCCTCAGAGATCCCAGGTTCTTACAGATTCCATAATATCAGTGAGGACAGAAGGGGGGTTCATCGGGGATGACCCAAGCCCTTGTAGACTTGTCTGCGGTCTTCCTGGCTGTCAGTTTTGCTTATCCCAGGGGGAATATTCTCTCCCATCCTTCTGCCCTCTGGTGCACCATATGTGTGTTCTTGCCACCAGGGGGACTGGGAGAGGAAATGGGTTGGGCTCTGAATGTCTCAAGGCACACCCATGATCCCTGCTTCCTCAAATGCTTTAATTATACCCACTTTGGAGTATTAGAGAGCACACCAGAAGGCTTTTATCTTCCTTCTCTCTCTCCTTTTCCTTTTCTTCACTTTCCTTTCTCTGATTTCCTCTCCCTTCCCCTACCTTCCTCTGCTTTTTCTCCCTTGTCCCTTTTCCCTCTCTCCCTTCTTTCTTCATTCTCTCTTTCTACCCCTTCCCTTCTCCTACAACCTCATGTTTCATCCTTTCCTTCCCTTTTCATAGATTCATGATGCTTTAGGACTGTCAGGATCTTAGAGATGAGCCCCCTGCAGATCATTTGACAGCTCTCAAGGTGAAATGTCTGGTCCAAGCTCACAGAGTCTTGCTATTCACTATTCTCCTCCTCCCTCTTTCTTTCCCTGTCTCCCTTTGCTCACCTCTTCTTCTCCATGCCTGTGTAATATTAACAAGCACTGGCCTGAGACTGTAATGGATGAACTCTAGTTGTAGCTTGGTCCCTGACAAGTGAGTGCACAAGGGAGGTCCACTCTCATGAGTGTGTGTCCCTCTTTGGGCTCCAATTAGTGTGGGGAACCTTGAAGATATAACGTAGGTGCTAGAGACGTCTTCTAGGGCTGGGAGCTAGGCTCAGGGCTGTTGCCATCTCAATACCAAGTACCAACAAATTTTCCAGGTAGACAGCCCATCAAGCCTCTTTCAATATACCCTACACTTAGAAGCATTTCTTATATTGGGTTGAAAGGGAAAGGACCCAATTATTTGCATAGATATGTATATATATATATTTATAACACACATTATATAAGTATTCTTCATGTAAAATATGGAAGATTATTCATTTTAATAAATGCTCTTTCTCTTGGCTCTGGCTCCCACCACCAGTGCTCAAGCAGGTTGGGGGGTGGGTGGGACCTCCTATATATTTAAGGGATGGGTCTGCACTCTCACTCTAAAACTTTGTGTTCAAGAACGTGGATACCAATCATAGCAAATAAACATGGTTTTTGGCCAATACTACAGTACTAAACAGCACAGATATACAGATAGAACATTTAAAGGACCAGGCTTTTCATTGCAGGCTGTAGCTATACCACACCAGGACTTCTTTGCTTTCTTCTCCATTAGTCTGCTACTAACATCAGAAGAATAACAAAGTAGAAGCAATCAGTTGAACAATGGGGGGTAAGCTTTGGTCTTCATGGAGTCAAAGGGCAGATGGCACAGACAGCCTTGGATGTCTCATCATTGCACATGACAAGCATCACTTCTTCCTGTTAGGTTTGGTAGCCCCTGGCCAGGCCCTGTGCGGTTGGATGTCACTTGTATCCATGACCACCTCACCGCCTCTTGGTTAAGGATTGTTAGCAACAACACCCTGTGGCTACTTGTGGAGAAGCAGCAATTCCACCTCTCCGTTTCCCATCCAGATAGGTGATTACTTTCTTAGGACAAAATGGCGTACCTGTTGGTACGGCTGTCTGGCTTTTTGTTGTGCAAACCCTCCTGGCTTCTCTGTGGAACTATCCTCCCAAACAACTGAGATCTGAAAGAATGAACACCAGTCCTCCAATTCTCCTTGAGAACTGGACAGACCCAGGGTTCTAATTCCTCAGTTTGCCTTGTTCTCCAGTGAGAGCATTGTACTGTGTGTCTCCCCCAATTCTGTTTACAGTTTTGCTTAGGTGAATATGTTTACTGCTATTCCCCACGGCCTTCTGTGTAACAAGAATTTGCTATGGTCAGTGAAAGCATACTTGAAACCAGTCACTTTACCTCCTTTGGCCTCAATTTACTCATATGCAAAATGAGGAGGGGTTGGATTAGATGATTTCTAAAGTCCTCTTCTAATACTACATGATTTCCATCTTCTCAACTTTTTTTTTTTTTTTTTGCTTTTTGGAGGGCAGTTGGGGTTACCTGACTTGCCCAAAGTCACAGGCTAGTTTTTGTCTTAAGTGTCTGAGGCTAGATTTGAACTCAGGTCCTTCTGACTCCATGGCCGGTGCTCTATTCACTGGGCCACCTAGCCACCCCTATCTTCTCAACTTTTTCACTTCCTACCTCCATGGTAGGGAAAGTTAGGGGGACCTGCCTTCAAGTTCTACTTCTGATACACACTGTCTGGTCACACTGGCTGTGTGGCCCTGGGTGAGTCATTTAACACGTCAGGATTCTAGGGCAACTTTCTAAGACTATAGATATTGAAGAGAAAGTACTGCCCTGCACGGGTGGAGAGAGTTTCCATGCCACTGAATTTATAGGTCCATTTCATTCCTGCCTCCCAATCCAAATCCCTGAGCATCTGGGGGCATGGTTAGGGTTGTAGATTAGAACCAGTCTGACTCCTTTCTTTCTCTGACCTGTAGCCCAGAGGGACAGACTTGAGTGGGAGACTGAAACCTAAGTGCTTAGAGATTCTATTGAATCCCCTAAGTCTAAGTATTAAGCATTTACATTTAAGCCCTTTCAAAGCCACCAGCTTGGCTGGCAGTAGAGCTCTGCAGAGCGAATGTATTTTCAGGGCTCTGCCATCTTTCTTTCATCAGTCCGCTCTGGGCTGGAAGGCAGGCAGGCCCAACAGGTTTGGCCAATTCACTAGCTAAAGCCTCTGATTTAAGTGAGATAAAGGTGGAGTATGTGGGCTTGGCCAAGCCTGAAATGCAATGTGTTTCCCCAAATGGGTAAGATATATGTGTGGTGGCTGTCTGAATATAAACATAGCTTAACTTGGATGCAGTATGGATAGATATCTAATGCAAGATCTGGCCCATTCCTCTACAAAAGAGAATTTGATTCCCAGCTTTTCAGAAAGCAGGAGTGGGGCTATGGCTAGGCCTATTTTCAAGAAGGGCCTTGGACAAGAATTACATCTATCCCTCAACCCTCAGCTATTTGTAAATCAGTTCAGAATTAAAGACACTTTCTCTGATTGATCAAAAAAAAAAAAAAGGTAATAGCAACTCCTTCCCACATCCAATGCTTGTTACACAGAAATCTATCACAAACGGCAGTAAATCCATTTACCTAAGCAAAACTTTAAACAGAATTGGGGAAATTATACAGGTTAGACTAGACCAAAGAATATTCCTGAAGGAGTTCTTTGGCTGGGAGTGAGATAAAATATCTCAACTCAAGGAAGGAGAGAGGGAACGATCTTAATTGATGTCAGTTTGCTTTCAGCAACTTAAAGGGTTACAAGTATTTGGAAGTCAAGTGACAAATTGGGAACTTGCTTTCCCTCTTCAACTTCAATCTTTCAACTTCAGCCTATCATTCCAAAGTTCCAATGTGCCTCTCCCCAACTTCTCCAAATTGGGTCCTCCAGTTATCTGAAGGAACCCCTTCTCTCTTAATGCAGGTATGAAGCATCCAGGCTCCACATTCTCAGGCTATTAGGAATCACATCTCCTTATATAGACAGTATAGTTACAGGGCTATGCATCGAGGCATTGACCACTGCTGTTACACACATTTAGCAATTTTTCTGACCATTGGATCACTGATTCTGTTTTCTAGAATATTCTATCCTTCCTTCCTCATCTCTGTTTCTATGGAACTCATTACCTTTGCTTTCTCTACCTATCCTTGACTTCCCATCCATGGTCTGGGCTCTTCTTTCAATCTATAATCATGAAGGTGAGTAAAGCAGGCATTGTGGAGTGCTTAGAGCTTGGTTGGGCATCAAAGATGCCAAGGTCATCCACTGCATCCTAGGCCATCATCACTCATCTTGACTTTTGTCCTGTAAACTGGACTTCAATGACTCAGGTAGAGAGAATGAGGCTGATGACTTTGTGCAACTCCGCCTCTCTTTCATCCAATTTACATGCAAGTCAAGACATCACCCTGTGATGTCATTGGTCCTCTTTGAAAATAAAGAGACACTTTCCTTGTGCTCTTGTCATGTGCGTCCTACCTTCCCCTGTGGCTTTAGGTCAGCTGTGAGTAGAGAAGCTATTTCTGGGGAGGTGGCAGGGAAGAATTTGTTTGTTAAGTGAGATAATATGGGTAAAGAGTTTTTCAAACCTTAAAATGCCTTCTTTTCCTCCTCCTTCTCCTCCTCTTTCTCTTTCTTCTTTTTTCTTCTCCTTTTCCTTCTCCTCCACCTCCTCCTCCTTCTTACAGAGGCATAAACATCTTTGAATCAATTTCATCTCCATCTTTCCCCTTCTGACCCCTCAACTCCCCAAATAGAATTTACAGGAGCCTGAATAAAAAAAAAATTTTTTTAACTGCCTTTAAGAGACATTGGTCATAGATTAGACTTCAGAATTCATCAATTTCATTTCCTTAATTTCACAGATGGCAGAACTAAGGACTCAAGAAGAGAAGCAACTTGCCCAAGGCCACACAGGTTGAATCAGAATTAGGATTCCAATTTAGGTCATCAAATTGAAAATCTGATGCTCTGTTTATATATCTATGTCTATATTATCTGTATTTATATCTAATATTTTCACATATCCCATATATCCTACATATCTATATTTCTATATATTACCTATATTTCTATTTCTCCATTTTTATCTCTGTATTAGATCTGAGAAGGGAATTGTAATTTTCATGTGTAATGACTATACTAATAACTTAGTTTTCTCAAGAGCTGCCTCTGGCTCAGGAGTCAGAGCTCACAGGCGACTTAAACTGATTAATCAAAACTTTGACAGCAATTATAATCACTGAACCTTAAGTGAAGCGAATCGAATATTGTAGAACCAGTTCCCATCACAGAATTCTGGTTCTGTACCTGAGGGAAGGTGGTCATGACCCCCAAAGACTCCAGAATTATTGTATTGTGGAATGTGTGGGTTTCTAGTGCAAAACCACTAAATGATTGTTTGTCATACACTTTCCCCACTCCTTAGTGTATTAACTGTGCTTTTACTTCAGCTATGAGAACATTCTTCACTCTAAAACTGATTAATTAAACTACCTGATTAACAGGCACTCCCCTCTCAGAGCTTGCTTTGTATGGCTCTGAGCATTCTTAGGTTGGGGACTGGTTCAGGAAAAATCCTATTAAGAGATCTGTATTTAATCTGTCCAGATCTATAACTCATCAATATAAGAGGAATTCATCAGTGAGGAATTCTACTAATAATGTAGTGATTCCACTCCTAATGTAGACCAGCAATTCATATTCTCAGAGATTTGCCTGGGATGCTTGAATATTAAGTGCCGTAGTATCCAGGGTTACCCATTCACTGTGTGTCAGAGTCAGGACTTGAATCTACATTTCCCTGATTTGTGGACTGACTCTCTGACCATTACACTTTGCTACCTGTATCTAACCATCCATTTTCAAATATTTAAGAGGCCAGTATTGAGCCAGCCTATGGTTATCCACACACAATTGATTTGATGTCCTCAAGGAAGCAGGTGGTTGGGGCAGAGAAAAACTATTGAATTTTATCCAATGTCTTTGTCATGTGGTAGAGATTCAGTTCGGTTGAAGAAGCCTTGTATGAGCATTCATGAACTTGCATTCTACCATAAAGAGTTCTAGAAATCAAGAGATCTGAATTATAATCCTTCACTGTATAATTTAGATAGGCAAACTCTAGGCCAAATCCTGCCTGCCATGTGTACAGCCCAAGCTAAGAATTGTTTTTAGATTTGTAAATAAAATTTAATTGCATTTTAAAATCATTCTCAGCTCTAAGGCTTTACAGAAATAGTCTATGGGCCAGATTTGGCCCATAGATTAAAATTTGCTAACCCCTGTTGTATAGTGTTGGGCAAATCATTGTCCCTCTCTAGGTCTAGTTATAAAATTATGTGACAGGGTTAGATTAGTCAATAGTCAACCAACAAGCATTTATTGAGCCCCTTATGTGTACCACGCACTGTTCTAAGTACTAGATGGTCTCCAAATTCTCCCCCAGCTTTGATATTCTATGGGTATATAAAATTCAGCATAAAAGTCAGTCAGCAAACGGTTGTGTTATTGAATAAAGTTGGGGTCTTTTTCAATCTGACAGTGTATATGGGCACACTGAACCAACTGGTCAATTCAGTTTGGAAAAAACCCCAAACCAAAAAACAAGGTGCCATCTGTTGTTTGGCTGATCCCACCTGTTAAGTTCAATGAGACAACTGATTGAAATCAGTTGTCTGTTTTCTTCTCAGGAGACTGAAATCAGTCTCCTGTTTTCTTGTCAAATCAACCAGAGCTTGATGGCATCAATCCTGCTGGCTTGGTCAACAAAGTCACATATGAAGATAGAGGCTTAAATCATCTGGTGGTTTTGGTATCCATTAGAAGAAGTCTGGGTGGCACAGTGGATAGAACACAGGCCCTGGAGTCATGAGGACCTGAGTTCAAATTTGACCTCAGACTTTGCTGCCTATTTTGGTTTGCCTCAGTTTCTCACCTGTAATGAGCTGGAGAAGGAAAGGGAAAACCACTTTAGTATCTCAGCTAGGAAAACAATTGATTGAAAAGACTCAACAACAACAGATCTTGACAAAGACCCTGGGGATGGGGTGTAGAGAAACAATAGCTTAGCAACAGGGACTTTGAGGTGTGGTCCTGGGGCTAAGTAACTGGCTACAATCTTAACTTTTTCAGTTAATTGGTGTCCTAACCTGGGCCTTGAGCTAGGAAGGTAACCATCTTTTCTCTGAGGTTTCCTCTTTATGTAAAAGCCAGTCCAGGCACATAAGGCCCCCAGGATGCACACCTCCAGGAGTCGCAAGCGCACCTCAGAGACTTTGGCCTGTGCTAGGGTTTCCAGCCTTCTTTTGTCAGGCCATATGCATCAGGCATGAAATACCAAACTGGACCAAATACTCGGTGCCAGGATAGGTCCCAGGGGAAATAAAATTAAATTTTAAAAAGCCCATTGCAGAGAAAAGGAGAAAAAACATTTCGAAGAATTTCGGCCATGGCATGCAAATAGTGCCCTATTTGGTCATCCTGTCCCAAGTCTCTCCCTAGTCCAATTTATTCTTCATAGGCACCAGAAGTGCAGGTAGGCCACTCTTCTACTCAATAAACTCTCGTGACTCCCTATTACCTTTAAGATTAGATGTAAACTCCTTTGCTGGATGCAGCTAAGGTGGTCCAATGGGTAGGGAGGGCACTGAATCTTGAGTTCAAATGTGAACTTGATGGGGGGGGGGATGGCAATAGGTTATACAGGAACTCTGATCCTTATCAAAGACCAGAATGCCTGCAATTCACTCTGGAAAAGAATTCAGTAGGCCCAAGCAGTCTTGAAGTTAGGTTGTAAAAGTTTATTGTTACGATTTACAGCAGGCAAGGGTCCTTAGGGGACCTGCAAGTTTATTGTTAAGCTGTACAGAGGGCAAGAGTTCTTAGAGAACATGAAAACTTAAAGAAGGCAAATAGGCATAATTTTTAAGGAGTCTAGGCAATTAATTAGATGTCAATTATGCTAACTAGGTGAGTAAGGGTGGGATTATCGAGGAGTTAAGGAGTGGTCAGTGCTTAAAGAAACATGCACTTTCAATGCCCATAATTCACTGGGAAATAGCCCAAGGGGGGCTACCTGGAGGTGTAGTTTTAGGCCTGAAACATCACTAAGTCAGCTAGTGGTCAAGGGCTGACTGAGAAGTGCTTAGTCTGCCACCCATCAGTGTCATGTTTGACAAGATGGATGTTGGGAATCAAGGCTAAGGCAGACGCAGTATGTGTATAATTGGCTAAGGAGTTAACCTATAGATAGGGCATTGAAGGATTCATAGGGGCAGCTGGGCACTTTACTAAGGGGAGATAACATTTGCCTAAGCTAAAATGTTTATAGATGGTTTAGTGAAGGATTCATAGGTGTAGCTTGTTATTGTTCCAAGCAGAGAGAAAACAATTCATGGGTTGTTGCTGGGCAGAGTGCTATCAGGGGGAAGGGACAGAGTTAATGCTCTAAGTGGGGGGGCAGGAAATGTGATTTTACAGACTGGTTTTACAAACTGATGTTACAAACTAATATTACAGACTGATATTACAAACATAGATCCCAAGCACCCCATCAAACCCAAACAGTGTGATCTTGGACAAGACACTTAACCTCACACTCTGCCTCAGTTTCTTCAACTATAAAATGGGGATAATAATAGCATTTCCCTTCTAGAGTTGTGAGGATCAAATCACATAATTAGATCATCTGGCACATAAGAAGTGCTTAATATATACTTCCCTCCCTCTCCTGCCTTATAGCCTGATGTGGCTCCTATCAACCCAGAGTTCTTAACTCTTCTCTACTCTCTATGGTTCTGCCATAATGGCTCCACTTGCCGTCCTTTCCACACATCCCTCCATCTGCTGTCTCTGAGCTTATGAATTGGCTGACCCTCCCATGCCTTCAATGCTTTCCCTCAGCTCAAACACCACCATCTGTGGGAGGCTTTTCCCAGGCTACTGGTAAGGGCCTTCATTTAATCAATCAATTAGCACGTATCTATTAAGCTCCTACCATGTGCCAGGGACTAGAGAAGGAAATGGCAAACTACTGTAGTATCTTTGCCAAGAAAACCACATGGACAGCATGGTCCACAGGGTCATCAAGAGTTAGGCCTGAATGACTGACTGACCACAAATGTGCCAAAGGCCGTGATTGCTAGGGAGGGGTGGGAGATAGGAGTACAAGGCCTGAAACAGGCCCCCTCATATGCAGCTTAAATCCTGCTCCTTAACCATTGTCAACAAGCAATCACAACTTCACAAAACTTACAGGAAAACTAGGTTTATTACAAGAGAAATGAACGTGCATGTGGAACCCAAAGAGCTTACTATCCATACAGAAGTTTGTGTATTTATAAGAGTAGGACAAAGGGAAGAAGAGGTAGCAGAAATTTCCACCGAAATGGGCAGAGGGGTTCCAGGTACCACTTAACATTCCTTAACATCCTTCAACTACTCTATGTGTGTATATATGTGCTAGGTATATATATATATATGTGTGTGTGTGTGTGTGTGTGTGTGTGTATACATGTATATGTATGTAAATATGTGTATATATAGAGAGCGAGAGTGAGAGAGAGAGAGAGAGAGAGAGAGAGAGAGAGAGAGAGAGAGAGAGAGAGAGAGAGAGAGAGAATTAAGTTTTTTTTCAGTTGTATCCAAACTCCATTTGGGGTTTTCTTGGAAAGATACTAGAGGGATTTGACATTTCCTTTTCCATCTCATTTTATAGATGAGGAAACTGAGGCAAACAGAGTTAAGGGACTTGCCCAGGGACACATAGCTAGTAAGTGCCTGAAGTCAAATTTGAACTCATCTTCCTGACTCCAGGCCAAACACTGCTTACTGCGCCATCTAGCAGTACCATTATATATTACATCTACATACAATGGGGAGAATTTTCTATTTCTACTAGAATGGAACCTCCTTGACAAACACAACCTGTGAGTAGGCTGAGCTGCCTGAATGGGAACCCAGCTAGCTGGGTAACTCAACTCGTCGCCCTCTCCCTCTCCTTCTTCTTCTCCTCTCCGAAGAAAGTTAAATGTTGATGTCCAGAAGCTGCCCCCTGAAGTTGGGGTTTACTGGCTAAATTCCTTCCTTCCTTCCTTCCTTCCTTCCTTCCTTCCTCCCTTCCTCTTTTGTCTTCTTTCTTCCTTCCTTTCTCTTTCTTTCTTTCTTTCTTTCTTTCTTTCTTTCTTTCTTTCTTTCTCAAAACCTTAACCTTAAACCCAGTTTACTCTGAAGCTCAGTGGTTGTATTTTGCACCCTCCTGACTTAGAGTGAATTTCAGTGTTCACTGTTTCTCTTTGGAACAGCAACTTTGAGAGTCCTCCCCTCCCAGCTTGATTTTTTTCTAATTAAAGGGTCCATCCCTTGACTCACTTCTTAAAGAGGTCTGTTCCCTGAATGGGTGTTACCTTACTCCAAGTGAGAACCTGAAAAGGGCTTAGTCTACAAGGGCTAGGGTCTCCCATTGCATCTGATGAATATCTGGCCACTGGATCCAGATGGCTCTGGAGGAAAAAGTGAGGCTGGTGACCTGGCACAGCCCTCCTTCACTCAAATAAAAATCAACTGCAAGTCATGTCATCATTCCCTTGATGCCATGGTCCTCTTCAAAAACAAAGGATGAACACAAGCTCCTTGAGAGCAGGAACATTATAACTTTGTACATAGTAAGTGCTAAATAAATGCTTATTGACTGATTAATTCATCTGTGCTGGTTTTCAGTGGCCCTAAGCCAGTTTTCAGCTGTACTCATTCATGTGATGCTCTGTAATGGAAAGAGCAGAGGATCTGAAATTAAGAGACTAAATTAGTTGTGTCTTCTGAGTCCCTTTCCCTCTCTGTCTCAGTCTCCTCATCTATAAATGGGGACGACAGTGACTGTTGAAGGTGAGTAAACCCTTCAAGGGTGATTATGAAACTCAGACTAGATTGAGCAAGGCAATCAAAAGCACTTTGAAAAGCTGGAAGCTTTTTACACAGGGATGGCATTAGCATGATCTTTATGATTCATTATTATTACTGTACACAGTGATTTTTGGAGAAGTGACTTTAGTCAACACAGTCCTTCTCTATCAAGTTTCCTCAAGTCTGATCAGCAAGTATCAGAATGAGTGATCCAAGGTCAAGTGGTCTGGATAATTGTACATAATTTAAGAGCCCCAAATTAAAACCTAAAGAAGTCTGAGCATGAATAAAGCACAGATCTTTGCATATTTTCATTTAATTATTTTGGGGGGGGGAAGGAACTTCTGTGGCTTATTACCCAACTACACTGTTAAGTAAAGTTGGCTTCACCCTGGGAGGGAAAGCTCTAAAATAGGACTTAGAGAAAATTGAGATCCAGGGGTGGGGAACCTGTGGCCTCAAGGCCCACCCCTGGGATAGAAAGTCAGCTCAAGAGAGGTGGCCTCTAGTGGGGGAGGGACTACTGCACAGAACACAAATCAGAACACCTAGGTTCTAGCCCTGGATCAACTGGTTACTTTCTAGCTGGGTGAGGGTCACAGCAACCTCTGAGCTTTAATTTGCTGATTTTTGTGTTAAACTCCAACTGGGGTACTCCCCCCAAGTAGACTCAAACTGGTAAGCTGGGTCCTTAAAGACTGGCTGCTACCTCAGGTTCTAGGAGGTAACACTGCAGGCTTCCATGCAGTGGTTTCCTTCAAGTCCCAGCTTAAATCCCTGCCTTTTGGTTGTTCATTTGTTTCAGTGGTGTCTGACTCTAGTTGACCCTTCTTGCTAAAGATACAGGAGCGGTTTGCCATTTCCTTCTCTAACTCATTTTACAGATGATAAAATTGAGACAAACAGAGTTAAGTGACTTTGCCAGAGTCCCACAGCTAGGGAGTATCTGAGGCAGGATTTGAACTCAGGAACATGAGTCTTCTTGACTAGGCCTTTCCCAAGCCCCCTAGCACCTTCCCTTTGTTGATTATTTCCTATTTATCTTATAAATAGCTTGTTTGTACACAGTTGTTTACATGTGGTCTTTACCTTTAGACTGTGAGTTCCTCAAGGATGGTAACTGTCTTTTGTCTTTCTTTGTAACCCCAACCCTTTCTATCTCTGTGTCTCAGTCTCCTCATCTGTAAAAGAGAATGATAATGACTGCTTCACTTGTCTGTGAGGCACAGTGCGTGGCATGTAGTAGAAGAATAATAAATGTTTATTGACTGATTGACCATTGGACTCTAGTTTGCTAGCCCCAACTGGTGCACTTCCCATCCATAATCAGCCAGGAGACTCAGCTCTTAGTAAAGAATGGCAACTGGCTGACCAGTTCTCCAATCATCCCACTCCAGGTGGTGCTGATGGGATGCTTGGGTGCTTGTGCTTGCACCCCAATTCCAAGATCACTTTTCTCCCTAGTCTCAAAACACTGTCCTGGACAGTTTCTTTCCAGTCCCTGCCTAACAATTACTCATGAATGGGCCCCAGCAAAACACATCTATCTCCCTGGTATAGTAACAAACTGCCCCTGTAGGAATTATTAGTTTGAACTGGCCCTGTATCTAAAGATATTCAGTACCCACTGGACTATCTATACCAACTCCCTACCTCCTTATATGCATCCTGGACCCCTCCTTCTATGGATCTGAGACTTAAGACAGATTGGTGGAAGACTGGGCAATCCTCAGTCAGCCCTAACTGTTAGTTAACTTATCGACGTAGCAGACGTAAAAATCACACCTCACTATGGCCACCTTTGGGCTTTTCCTGGTAGAACTCTGGGTTCCTGGTGAACACCTGTACAATAGACACAAAAAGTGTATGTTCCTTTAAGAACTAACCACTCCCTAATCCTGCCCCACATCACCTAGTTAGCATATTTGGTACATGTTTTACTTTAGTTTATCCTATATAATCTTTAGCTGTACTCCTGTAAGGTTGCACGTTCCTGAAGAACTTTTGCCTGCTGAAAAGTGCAAAAATTAACCATTGTCAACTTGACTTAAAGAATGCTTGAGTCTGTGAATGCTTTCCAGACAATTCTGTCCTGCACCGCAGTTCTTGAGGGGTCCCTGAACCCCTCAAATGCACATCAATGCAGTGGATAGTGTTCAACTGGGAATTAGGAAGAGCCAAGCTCAAATGTGGCCTCAGACACTTATGAGCTATGTCACTTAACTTTTATTTACTTTCAGTTTCCTCAACTATAAAATGGGGATAATAATAGACCCCTCCCATTGTTGTGGGGATAAAAATCAAATATCTGTAAAGTGCTTTGTAAACTTGAAGCTCTATAGAAAGGCTAGTTGTTATTGTTATTATCATTACTAAATACAAGAGCTTATCAGCAAAGCTCACTACTGACATTAATATTTCAGATTACAAAGAACAGAAACACAGTGTTGTAGAATCAATTCTTCCTACCTTCTTCTGTGTTGCTACAGTGACTTGTAGTAGAAAGATGAAAGATAAGAAGATCAAAACCAGGTAGGAACCAGGTAAAAGCCCAAAGTCATAAAATCAGAGAAGGAAAATGAGGGTAGAAAGTTTGGTGGGTCCTCAGTCCTTCTAGGTCCTAACGTCCAGCCCTTTGACTGAATCCAAACTTCACAGAACAAATCCCCTTAATAAAAGGATTTGTTTTGTAAAACTTGGACTCAGTCAAAAGGCTGCACCCAAGGACCTTGAGGCCACATGTGGCCTCAAGGTTGCAGGTTCCCCACCCCTGGTTTAGACCAACTTTGGCTGGGGCCAAGACTTAGAATATTTGAAGATTCATCTGTTCCCTCTACTCTCTCTCCTAAGAACTCCAGCAACTGGGTCTAGTATGATTGGTTCAGCCTCCAGCATACACTAAATCATGGGCACAACACATTCTGTGCTAACATTGAGTCTATATATTACCGAATGTGAGCACTGATGATCTTAACAGAGCATGAAGGAGTCCCCACACTTAGCAGGGTTCAGAATGACTCTTTGAATGCTTGATGGACTGTCTGGTAGAAGAGGAAGGAGACCTGTACTTTTTGCTCCCAGAAGGAAGAACCAGGAGCAATGGATGGAACTGCAGAGAGGGAGGGGAGATGTCCCCTGGGCCAAAGGGAAAAGTTATAATCCGTGGCAGCCCTTTTGGCCTCAGGAGGGAATGTGTCCCCTCCATCCCTTGGAGGTTTCTGGGCTTGGTTCCCACTGCAGACACTTGCTTTGCTACATAACCACAGGTGAGTGGTATTGCTTATCTCAAGGAGATGTGAAGATAGTTCTTGGAAAATGCCAAACAGATGAGTTATTATTGTATTGCTCTCATCTCTTGTTAGCATTTTATTATCTATGCCAATCCCTTCATTAATAGAGGAGGAATCTGAGGCTCAGAGAAGTCCAGTCTCCCCTGGGTAGCAGAGCCAAGATCAGGATTCTAACCTTCTAATAAATCATTATATCATATAAATATATTATATCATATTTCAGTTCGATAGTGCAGTGGTTAGAGCTCTGCACCGGGAGTCAAAAAGACCTGAGTTCAAATCTCCGCTTAGACACTATTTAGTAGCTATGTAACCTTGAGCAAGTCACACAGCTTCTATTTGCCTCAGTTGTATCATCAATAAAATGGGTGCAATGACAGCATTTACCTTCCCGGGATTGTTTTGAGGATCAAATGAGACAGTATTTGTAAAATCAACAGTTAGTCCAGCGCTTGGCACATAGCAGGTGCTATATAATATATATGTATTTGTGTGTGTATAAAAAATGTGTATGTGTGTATGTGCTATATAGCAGGTGCTATTTAAAAATGTTATTGTTGTTGTTTTATTGTTATCTTACCAAAAGTTACATGTATGTGATCTCATCTCTGCTAATTCTCATAGCAATCCCCTTTTGCAAAGATGCAAAGTGGGGTTCAGAAAGGGCAAGAGATTTGCCTTAGGTCACATGACTAGTCAGTGGCAGGGCTGAGAATTCAATTCAATTCTGATTCAATATTATTCAATTCAATTCACTGTTACGAAGTGATATCAGCTACAAAGATGAAAATAACAGTCCCTGCCCATAAGAGAGGTCATCCGGTCCAATCCCCACCCCTTTCTCCTCATTGTATAGATCAAAAGCCCAAGGGTCACATAGATAGATGACAGTGCTGGGATCTGAACCCAGTTTTACTACAAATTTCTCATTCTTTTCCCTGCACCAGACAGACTCCATGAGGGAGTGATGAAAAAAAGAAATTGTGAGGATGCCAAATACTTGAAATATTGAAGAATTATTTTTTAAGGGGTAAGACGTGTGTATTTTGCTGATGTGGGTTATGGTTTGTCCATGTAGACCTGTCTGGACATGCCTTGTAGAGAGGCATGAATAGATGTCTCTACCATTTCCTCTTTCTCCCCCTTTCCCTCATCCTTCTGCAAGGGTGAATTCTATCCAAGAGGGGAACAGGAGGTAGGGACCAGAGCTGACTTCTCTTTTCTCCTCAGACATAGGGTATACTGGGTTAGAATTCTGTTTCTCTACTCTCTTAAATATTGTTAGTCTAGAGGAAATAATTTTTAGATTCAAGCTATGCTCCTTAACTGGAAAGGAAAGGTGCAAACTATACATCTCAGTTCTGACACCCTCTCCACCAAATGCCAGTTCCACGATGAACACACATAACAAATAGCAAATAAACCCACTTTTCTAAGCTGATAGCAAATGGAAATCAGAGGAAATAGATCCATGAGACTAGATATCAGACAATATACAGAATAAATATGCTTTCCCACTGGGATCAAGACATTCAAACTTAGAGAGAGGGTCCCAGGTCTCACCCAAGGGGAAATTCCCCAAAGTCTCTAGTATAGAAAGCTTGGAATCAGAACATAATTGAGGTGTTAGTTCCTCTACATGTCAGCTGCTTCCCAGAATCTCTCTCCCTTCAGGGCCCTGAAGAGTATAGAACCATATGTACGTTCTTACTTGAAGCATGGAACATTGAATAATCAATCTCTACCAATGAAGAAAATCCCATGCCAGTGGTCTTTGGGGGCTGGCTTACAATGTTATGATTTTTTCTGTATCTCCCAGAGAAAGTAGCATACAACTGGCCAGTCAGTCAGCAGTTACTATGTGTGGGGGCACAGAGCTAAGCCCAGGGAATATGAAGAAAGGCCCTCAAGGAACCTACAGTCTAATGAGGGAGAAAACGTGCAAATAAGTGTAAATACAAGATATATGTGTATATATATATATATATATACACATATATACACAAATATATACATGTAAATGTGGGGTAATTGGGGCAGCCAGGAGGCACAGTGAATGGAGCACAAGTCCGGAAATCAGGAGGGCCTGAATTCAAGTCTGGCCCCAGATACTTTTACCAGCTGTGTGACCTTGAGCAAGTCACTTACCCCAATTGCCCTGCCTTCCCCCCTCCAAAAAGCAAAAAAAAAATTTTTTTTAATGTAGGGTAATCTCAGAAAGAAGGGACTAGCAAGGGGGAGGATCAGGAAATCACAATTCCTTCCCTTTAAGGTGAAAAAAAAGAAGCTATTTACTTACAACAACCTCATGAGACAGGTAGTACATATAGTAGCATTCCCATTTTACAGATGAGGAAACATCTTTGAAGTAAATGAAACACCTTTTGGTTATCCTGTTCCCACAAACTAAGGACAGACATAATGGAGAATGACCGACAAGTAGTCCAAGTGGACTTATCATTAAATGGCATCATCATGCCATTTGATACCAAATGATCATCAGATCATTAAATGGCAGCTGCACTTGGACTCTGGAAGGTGGGGGAGGGGAACTGCCCAGAGCAAAACTACCAAGGAGTGGTTAATGGAATGGGCTGCTCTATAAGGCAGCAAGTCCTCTGCTCCTGGGAGTGACCAAACAGAGGCTAGATGCCTATCCATTGGGATGTTTCAGAAGTGAATAGTGCTTTAGATAGAAATTGTATTCGAAGTTTTCTTCCCAACTCTAAGATTTCACGATCCTGGTAGAAACTAAATCAATGTTTGTAAAGTAAAGACTCATGTTCCTCTGCCAATATACTCAGAGGTCACCCTTATCTATCCCCTGCACCACTCCAAGCTCAGGTCATGTATACTCAAGGTCAGTTAAAAAAAAAAAAGGCCATCTAGCCATGACAAAATGATTATCTTGCTTTTAAGAGATGGACAAGTGCTTAATCCCTTTCCCTCTTTGTATTTCAGTTTCCCTAGTCTGTAAAATGGCAAGGGGACAGTGAGATTGGATGAAATAATCTTTACTCCTTCTGTTCACCTTTAAGGTTTGGTTAAAGGAGACAAACAAATAGTGACATACAGTTATTTCATTTTATTCCCTTAAAATTAGCGACCTTGTACCTATAAGGAGTTAGAAGCCAAGTCTAACTAAACAAAAAAATGAGAAAGCTTAAATACATTTGAGAACATTTCCACTTCAGGGTGGCTGTGTCACACAAATTTATGATCTTCATAAATGTCTAATTGTATGAGAAAGGAATTTTATTAATTGAATAGATGGTAAGTACAATAAAATAAGAGAATTGACAAAGTGTCAAGTGAAATTATGACTCAGGATATCTGTCCTTTCTTTACCATTAACTTTCCATAACATAGTATATAACCAAAAACTATTAAGATAAGAAAAAGTCCCATTACTCAAGTTAGTGCCTCCAGTTAAGGGTTTCATCCTGAATGGACATCAAGTAAGCCTCGTGTAGCTTTGTTGACATAGGAAGAGCTATTCTCTGAGCTCAGTCAGAGAGCAAAGACAAAGCTGGGTCCGTTTGGAATTTATGATCTCAGAATGTCTCTGTTTTCCTCATGTATGGAGTATGTCCCAAGATACGGGGAAATCCCACTTGCAGCCTTATCTGGTCTCTGGAGTTGCTGACGCAAAGCAGTCTGTTTGATTAATTCAGACTTTGGCCTGATATTTAATGACTATCACTTCCAAGGGCTAGATCCTTTGAACCTATTGATTTTTATCCTCCTCTAGAATTGGCCAGGGGGTTGAGTGGATTTGTCAAATAACTAGAATGTAAGCTCCTTGAAGGCAGAGATCATGTCTTCATATTAAGCCTCTTATCTCTTCAAATGCTTAATATAATGTTTTTCACATAGTAGATATTTAAGAATGGTTTGGTGAATTTATTGAAATAAATTAGTTTAAGATCGTGTATCTTGCCATGCCTCTTGATTAGTGACAACTCACTGTGCTGAGCTGGCTCCAGATTTCTGAACAGACTTTACCTTGGTCTTCTTCACGTCATGCCTGTGTGAGTGCCTCTGACTTGCCTTCCCACCTCTTACTCTGGGAATGGTTTTCAAATCCACACTGCCACCACTTCTGGAAAGGACCCATCAGTCCTTGTTTTATAATTTCACTAGCCTTCCCTGTGACTTCCAAGACCAAAACACCTTTCACTAGTTCAGACTCTGAACAAAATTAGGATGGCCATAACTTAAAGCCTCCCAAGGCACAGGTAAAGGGACTGACTGATAAATCTTGTTTCTAGGTCCCCTGCCTAGTTCCCTTTGCATAACAACCATAGGCCCATAGAATAGGCTAGAAGGAGCTTTAGATCTCCTCTGGTCCAGTTGCTCCTCCTCCCCATTTGTAGGGCCCAAGAAGGAGAGGAGAATTATTTGCCTAAGATAACACAGTGATTAAGAGGTAGAACTGAAATCTGGATTCACAGATTTTGCTATTAAATTCAGTCTTTCTTCCACTACAAAGCTGATTGTTGCTATGGACAATTAGAGGCTCAAAGAGTTTCATATAAGGGTCCTTCATAAAGGACCCTAAGTCAAATA